>NC_134497.1:36609031-36670225 GCF_040206685.1 Ascaphus truei | reverse complement strand
AGCGCCCCGCCCCCTGCTCCCTCACGCAGAGCGCCCCGCCCCTGCTCCTCACGCAGAGCGCCCCGCCCCTGCTCCCTCACGCAGAGCGCCCCGCCCCTGCTCCCTCACGCAGAGCGCCCCGCCCCTGCTCCCTCACGCAGAGCGCCCCGCCCCTGCTCCCTCACGCAGAGCGCCCCGCCACTGCTCCCTCACGCAGAGCGCCCCGCCCCTGCTCCCTCACGCAGAGCGCCCCGCCCCTGCTCCCTCACGCAGAGCGCCCCGCCCCTGCTCCCTCACGCAGAGCGCCCCGCCCCTGCTCCCTCACGCAGAGCGCCCCGCCCCTGCTCCCTCACGCAGAGCCCCCCCCCCCACCTGCTCCCTCACGCAGAGCCCCCCCCCGCTCCCTCACGCAGAGCGCCCCCGCCCCTGCTCCCTCACGCAGAGCGCCCCCTGCTCCCTCACGCAGAGCGCCCCCCTGCTCCCTCACGCAGGAGCGCCCCCCTGCTCCCTCACGCAGAGCGCCCCCCTGCTCCCTCACGCAGAGCGCCCCCCTGCTCCCTCACGCAGAGCGCCCCCCCTGCTCCCTCACGCAGAGCGCCCCCAGCTCCCTCACGCAGAGCGCCCCTGCTCCCTCACGCAGAGCGCCCCCCTGCTCCCTCACGCAGAGCGCCCCCATGCTCCCTCACGCAGAGCGCCCCCCTGCTCCCTCACGCAGAGCGCCCCGCCCCTGCTCCCTCACGCAGAGCGCCCCGCCCCTGCTCCCTCACGCAGAGCGCCCCCGCCCCTGCTCCCCTCACGCAGAGCGCCCCGCCCCTGCTCCCTCACGCAGAGCGCCCCGCCCCTGCTCCCCTCACGCAGAGCGCCCCGCCCCTGCTCCCTCACGCAGAGCGCCCCGCCCCTGCTCCCTCACGCAGAGCGCCCCCGCCCCTGCTCCCTCACGCAGAGCGCCCCGCCCCTGCTCCCTCACGCAGAGCGGCCCCGCCCCCTGCTCCCTCACGCAGAGCGCCCCGCCCCTGCTCCCTCACGCAGAGCGCCCCGCCCCTGCTCCCTCACGCAGAGCGCCCCGCCCCTGCTCCCTCACGCAGAGCGCCCCGCCCCTGCTCCCTCACGCAGAGCCGCCCCCGCCCCCTGCTCCCTCACGCAGAGCGCCCCGCCCCTGCTCCCTCACGCAGAGCGCCCCCGCCCCCTGCTCCCTCACGCAGAGCGCCCCGCCCCTGCTCCCTCACGCAGAGCGCCCCGCCCTGCTCCCTCACGCAGAGCGCCCCCGCCCCTGCTCCCTCATGCAGAGCCCCCCCGCCCCTGCTCCCTCACGCAGAGCCCCCCCGCCCCCTGCTCCCTCACGCAGAGCCCCCCCGCCCCTGCTCCCTCACGCAGAGCCCCCCCGCCCCCTGCTCCCTCACGCAGAGCCCCCCGCCCCCTGCTCCCTCACGCAGAGCCCCCCGCCCCTGCTCCCTCACGCGGAGGCGCCCCGCCCCTGCTCCCTCACGCGGAGCGCCCCGCCCCTGCTCCCTCACGCGGAGCGCCCCGCCCCTGCTCCCTCACGCGGAGCGCCCCCGCCCCTGCTCCCTCACGCGGAGCGCCCCGCCCCTGCTCCCTCACGCGGAGCGCCCCGCCCCTGCTCCCTCACGCGGAGCGCCCCGCCCCTGCTCCCTCACGCGGAGCGCCCGCCCTGCTCCCTCACGCGGAGCGCCCCGCCCCTGCTCCCTCACGCGGAGCGCCCCGCCCCTGCTCCCTCACGCGGAGCGCCCCGCCCCTGCTCCCTCACGCGGAGCGCCCCGCCCCTGCTCCCTCACGCGGAGAGCGCCCCGCCCCTGCTCCCTCACGCGGAGCGCCCCGCCCCTGCTCCCTCACGCGGAGCGGCCCCGCCCCCTGCTCCCCTCACGCGGAGCGCCCCGCCCCTGCTCCCTCACGCGGAGCGCCCCGCCCCTGCTCCCTCACGCGGAGCGCCCCGCCCCTGCTCCCTCACGCGGAGCGCCCCGCCCCTGCTCCCTCACGCGGAGCGCCCCGCCCCTGCTCCCTCACGCGGAGCGCCCCGCCCCTGCTCCCTCACGCGGAGCGCCCCCGCCCCTGCTCCCTCACGCGGAGCGCCCCGCCCCTGCTCCCTCACGCGGAGCGCCCCCGCCCCTGCTCCCTCACGCGGAGCGCCCCGCCCCTGCTCCCCTCACGCGGAGCGCCCCGCCCCTGCTCCCTCACGCGGAGCGCCCCGCCCCTGCTCCCTCACGCGGAGCGCCCCGCCCCTGCTCCCTCACGCGGAGCGCCCCCGCCCCTGCTCCCTCACGCGGAGCGCCCCGCCCCTGCTCCCTCACGCGGAGCGCCCCGCCCCTGCTCCCTCACGCGGAGCGCCCCCGCCCCTGCTCCCTCACGCGGAGCGCCTCGCCCCTGCTCCCTCACGCGGAGCGCCCCCGCCCCTGCTCCCTCACGCATAGCGCCCCCTGCTCCCTCACGCAGAGCGCCCCTGCTCCCTCTACGCAGAGCGCCCCCTGCTCCCTCACGCAGAGCGCCCCCTGCTCCCTCACGCAGAGCGCCCCCCTGCTCCCGCTCCCTCACGCAGAGCGCCCCCGCCCCTGCTCCCTCACGCAGAGCGCCCCCGCCCCTGCTCCTCACGCAGAGCGCCCCGCCCCTGCTCCCTCACACAGAGCGCCCCGCCCCTGCCTCCCCTCACGCAGAGCGCCCCGCCCCTGCTCCCTCACGCAGAGCGCCCCGCCCCTGCTCCCTCACGCAGAGCGCCCCCGCCCCTGCTCCCTCACGCAGAGCGCCCCGCCCCTGCTCCCTCACGCAGAGCGCCCCCGCCCCTGCTCCCTCACGCAGAGCGCCCCGCCCCTGCTCCCTCACGCAGAGCGCCCCGCCCCTGCTCCCTCACGCAGAGCGCCCCGCCCCTGCTCCCTCACGCAGAGCGCCCCGCCCCTGCTCCCTCACGCAGAGCCCCCCCCCCACCTGCTCCCTCACGCAGAGCCCCCCCCCGCTCCCTCACGCAGAGCGCCCCGCCCCTGCTCCCTCACGCAGAGCGCCCCCTGCTCCTCACGCAGAGCGCCCCTGCTCCCTCACGCAGAGCGCCCCCTGCTCCCTCACGCAGAGCGGCCCCCTGCTCCCTCACGCAGAGCGCCCCCTGCTCCCTCACGCAGAGCGCCCCCTGCTCCCTCACGCAGAGCGCCCCCTGCTCCCTCACGCAGAGCGCCCCCCTGCTCCCTCACGCAGAGCGCCCCCTGCTCCCTCACGCAGAGCGCCCCATGCCCCTCCCGCAGAGCCCCCTGCTCCCTCACGCAGAGCGCCCCGCCCCTGCCTCCCCTCACGCAGAGCGCCCCGCCCCTGCTCCCTCACGCAGAGCGCCCCGCCCCTGCTCCCCTCACGCAGAGCGCCCCGCCCCTGCTCCCTCACGCAGAGCGCCCCGCCCCTGCTCCCTCACGCAGAGCGCCCCCGCCCCTGCTCCCTCACGCAGAGCGCCCCGCCCCTGCTCCCTCACGCAGAGCGCCCCCGCCCCTGCTCCCTCACGCAGAGCGCCCCGCCCCTGCTCCCTCACGCAGAGCGCCCCGCCCCTGCTCCCTCACGCAGAGCGGCCCCCGCCCCTGCTCCCTCACGCAGAGCGCCCCCGCCCCTGCTCCCTCACGCAGAGCGCCCCGCCCCTGCTCCCTCACGCAGAGCGCCCCGCCCCTGCTCCCTCACGCAGAGCGCCCCGCCCCTGCTCCCTCACGCAGAGCGCCCCGCCCCTGCTCCCTCACGCAGAGCGCCCCGCCCCTGCTCCCTCACGCAGAGCGCCCCGCCCCTGCTCTCCCTCACGCAGAGCCGCCCCGCCCCTGCTCCCTCACGCAGAGCGCCCCGCCCCTGCTCCCTCACGCAGAGCGCCCCGCCCCTGCTCCCTCACGCAGAGCGCCCCGCCCCTGCTCCCTCACGCAGAGCGCCCCGCCCCCTGCTCCCTCACGCAGAGCGCCCCGCCCCTGCTCCCTCACGCAGAGCGCCCCGCCCCTGCTCCCTCACGCAGAGCGCCCCGCCCCTGCTCCCTCACGCAGAGCGCCCCGCCCCTGCTCCCTCACGCAGAGGCGCCCGCCCCTGCTCCCTCACGCAGAGCGCCCCCGCCCCTGCTCCCTCACGCAGAGCCCCCCCCACCTGCTCCCTCACACAGAGCCCCCCCCCACCTGCTCCCTCACACAGAGCCCCCCCCCGCTCCCTCACAGAGAGCGCCCCGCCCCTGCTCCCTCACACAGAGCGCCCCCGCCCCTGCTCCCTCACACAGAGCCCCCCCGCCCCTGCTCCCTCACACAGAGGCCCCCGCCCCTGCTCCCTCACACAGAGCCCCCCCGCCCCTGCTCCCTCACACAGAGCCCCCCCGCCCCTGCTCCCTCACACAGAGCCCCCCCGCCCCTGCTCCCTCACACAGAGCCCCCCCCCCCACCTGCTCCCTCACACAGAGCCCCCCCCCCACCTGCTCCCTCACACAGAGCGCCACCCTGCTCCCTCACACAGAGCGCCCCGCCCCTGCTCTCTCACTCAGAGCCCCCCCCGCCCCTGCTCCCTCACTCAGAGCCCCCCCGCCCCTGCTCCCTCACACAGAGCCCCCCGCCCCTGCTCCCTCACACAGAGCGCCCCGCCCCTGCTCCCTCACACAGAGCGCTCCGCCCCTGCTCCCTCACACAGAGCGCCCCGCCCCTGCTCCCTCACACAGAGCGCCCCGCCCCTGCTCCCTCACACAGAGCGCCCCGCCCCTGCTCCCTCACACAGAGCGCCCCGCCCCTGCTCCCTCACACAGAGCGCCCCGCCCCTGCTCCCTCACACAGAGCGCCCCGCCCCTGCTCCCTCACACAGAGCGCCCCGCCCCTGCTCCCTCACACAGAGCCCCCCCGCCCCTGCTCCCTCACACAGAGCCCCCCGCCCCTGCTCCCTCACACAGAGCCCCCCGCCCCTGCTCCCTCACACAGAGCCCCCCGCCCCTGCTCCCTCACACAGAGCGCCCCGCCCCTGCTCCCTCACACAGAGTGCCCCGCCCCTGCTCCCTCACACAGAGCCCCCCCCCACCTGCTCCCTCACACAGAGCCCCCCCCCACCTGCTCCCTCACACAGAGCGCCACCCTGCTCCCTCACACAGAGCGCCCCGCCCCTGCTCTCTCACTCAGAGCCCCCCCGCCCCTGCTCCCTCACTCAGAGCCCCCCCGCCCCTGCTCCCTCACACAGAGCCCCCCGCCCCTGCTCCCTCACACAGAGCGCCCCGCCCCTGCTCCCTCACACAGAGCGCTCCGCCCCTGCTATCTCACACAGAGCGCCCCGCCCCTGCTCCCTCACACAGAGCGCTCCGCCCCTGCTCCCTCACACAGAACCCCCCCCGCCCCTGCTCCCTCACACAGAGCCCCCCCCGCCCCTGCTCCCTCACACAGAACGCCCCGCCTTTGCTCTCTCACTCAGAGCCCCCCCGGCCCTGCTCCCTCACACAGAGCCCCCCCGCCCCTGCTCCCTCACACAGAGCCCCCCGCCCCTGCTCCCTCACACAGAGCCCCCCAGCCCCTGCTCCCTCACACAGAGCGCCCCGCCCCTGCTCCCTCACACAGAGCGCCCCGCCCCTGCTCCCTCACACAGAGCGCCCCGCCCCTGCTCCCTCACACAGAGCCCCCCGCCCCTGCTCCCTCACACAGAGCCCCCCCGCCCCTGCTCCCTCACACAGAGCCCCCCCCACCTGCTCCCTCACACAGAGCCCCCCCCCCCTGCTCCCTCACACAGAGCGCCCCGCCCCTGCTCTCTCACTCAGAGCCCCCCCGCCCCTGCTCCCTCACACAGAGCCCCCCGCCCCTGCTCCCTCACACAGAGCGCCCCGCCCCTGCTCCCTCACACAGAGCGCCCCACCCCTGCTCCCTCACACAGAGCGCCCCGCCCCTGCTCCCTCACACAGAGCGCCCCGCCCCTGCTCCCTCACACAGAGCCCCCCCCGCCCCTGCTCCCTCACACAGAGCCCCCCCGCCCCTGCTCCCTCACAGAGCCCCCCCCTGCCCCTGCTCCCTCACACAGAGCCCCCCCCCCGCCCCTGCTCCCTCACACAGAACGCCCCGCCTTTGCTCTCTCACTCAGAGCCCCCCCACCCCTGCTCCCTCACACAGAGCCCCCCCGCCCCTGCTCCCTCACACAGAGCCCCCCCGCCCCTGCTCCCTCACACAGAGCCCCCCCGCCCCTGCTCCCTCACACAGAGCCCCCCCGCCCCTGCTCCCTCACACAGAGCCCCCCCCACCTGCTCCCTCACACAGAGCGCCCCGCCCCTGCTCTCTCACTCAGAGCCCCCCCGCCCCTGCTCCCTGACACAGAGCCCCCCGCCCCTGCTCCCTCACACAGAGCGCCCCGCCCCTGCTCCCTCACACAGAGCGCTCCGCCCCTGCTCCTTCACACAGAGCGCCCCGCCCCTGCTCCCTCACACAGAGCGCCCCGCCCCTGCTCCCTCACACAGAGCGCCCCGCCCCTGCTCCCTCACACAGAGCGCCCCGCCCCTGCTCCCTCACACAGAGCGCCCCGCCCCTGCTCCCTCACACAGAGCGCCCCGCCCCTGCTCCCTCACACAGAGCGCCCCGCCCCTGCTCCCTCACACAGAGCGCCCCGCCCCTGCTCCCTCACACAGAGCGCCCCGCCCCTGCTCCCTCACACAGAGCCCCCCCACCCCTGCTCCCTCACACAGAGCCCCCCCGCCCCTGCTCCCTCACACAGAGCCCCCCCGCCCCTGCTCCCTCACACAGAGCCCCCCCGCCCCTGCTCCCTCACACAGAGCCCCCCCGCCCCTGCTCCCTCACACAGAGCCCCCCCGCCCCTGCTCCCTCACACAGAGCCCCCCCGCCCCTGCTCCCTCACACAGAGCCCCCCCGCCCCTGCTCCCTCACACAGAGCCCCCCCGCCCCTGCTCCCTCACACAGAGCCCCCCCGCCCCTGCTCCCTCACACAGAGCCCCGCCGCCCCTGCTCCCTCACACAGAGCCCCCCCGCCCCTGCTCCCTCACACAGAGCCCCCCCTGCTCCCTCACACAGAGCCCCCCTGCTCCCTCACACAGAGCCCCCCCTGCTCCCTCACACAGAGCCCCCCCTGCTCCCTCACACAGAGCCCCCCCTGCTCCCTCACACAGAGCCCCCCCTGCTCCCTCACACAGAGCCCCCCCTGCTCCCTCACACAGAGCCCCCCCTGCTCCCTCACAGAGCCCCCCCTGCTCCCTCACACAGAGCCCCCCCTGCTCCCTCACACAGAGCCCCCCTGCTCCCTCACACAGAGCCCCCCTGCTCCCTCACACAGAGCCCCCCTGCTCCCTCACACAGAGCCCCCCCTGCTCCCTCACACAGAGCCCCCCCTGCTCCCTCACACAGAGCCCCCCCTGCTCCCTCACACAGAGCCCCCCCTGCTCCCTCACACAGAGCCGCCCCTGCTCCCTCACACAGAGCCCCCCCTGCTCCCTCACACAGAGCCCCCCCTGCTCCCTCACACAGAGCCCCCCCTGCTCCCTCACACAGAGCCCCCCCTGCTCCCTCACACAGAGCCCCCCCTGCTCCCTCACACAGAGCCCCCCCTGCTCCCTCACACAGAGCCCCACCTGCTCCCTCACACAGAGCGCCCCGCCCCTGCTCCCTCACACAGAGCGCCCCGCCCCTGCTCCCTCACACAGAGCGCCCCGCCCCTGCTCCCTCACACAGAGCGCCCCGCCCCTGCTCCCTCACACAGAGCGCCCCGCCCCTGCTCCCTCACACAGAGCGCCCCGCCCCTGCTCCCTCACACAGAGCGCCCCGCCCCTGCTCCCTCACACAGAGCGCCCCGCCCCTGCTCCCTCACACAGAGCGCCCCGCCCCTGCTCCCTCACACAGAGCGCCCCGCCCCTGCTCCCTCACACAGAGCGCCCCGCCCCTGCTCCCTCACACAGAGCGCCCCGCCCCTGCTCTCTCAGCGCCCCGCCCCTGCTCTCTCAGCGCCCCGCCCCTGCTCTCTCAGCGCCCCGCCCCTGCTCTCTCAGCGCCCCGCCCCTGCTCCCTCAGCGCCCCGCCCCTGCTCCCTCAGCGCCCCGCCCCTGCTCTCTCAGCGCCCCGCCCCTGCTCTCTCAGCGCCCCGCCCCTGCTCTCTCAGCGCCCCGCCCCTGCTCTCTCAGCGCCCCGCCCCTGCTCTCTCAGCGCCCCGCCCCTGCTCTCTCAGCGCCCCGCCCCTGCTCTCTCAGCGCCCCGCCCTTGCTCTCTCAGCGCCCCGCCCCTGCTCTCTCAGCGCCCCGCCCCTGCTCACACAGAGCGCCCCGCCCCTGCTCACACAGAGCGCCCCGCCCCTGCTCACACAGAGCGCCCCGCCCCTGCTCACACAGAGCGCCCCGCCCCTGCTCACACAGAGCGCCCCGCCCCTGCTCCCTGACACAGAGCGCCCCGCCCCTGCTCCCTGACACAGAGCGCCCCGCCCCTGCTCCCTGACACAGAGCGCCCCGCCCCTGCTCCCTGACACAGAGCGCCCCGCCCCTGCTCCCTGACACAGAGCCCCCCCAGGCACATAATTTGGGAATTGTGCGTGTCAGCTCTTCAACCCAATTATGGTATATAACTGTTTGTATAATAAAGATGTATGTTGTTTTACTGTTCCAGGAGTGCCAACCAGTGGTGATGTGCAGGGCGTGAGTTTCAGGGGTGATTTTACGGTAAAATGTTGTCAGGGTGTGTTTGGGTAAAAGGGGGCCCGGGTTGCGGGTTCCCCTGAAACATGTACTCAGGAATCCCCCCAGATTCCTGAGGACATGAGGAACAAAGACCACCGGATTTGTAAGGACAGAATGAAAATATTCATTTCGGCGGAGAAAGAGGGGTCGCAAGCTGCGCCCCAAGCCAAAGACTGTCTCGTGGCTCTATTTGCGCATCAACCCCACTCTGGGAATTGATGTCTAGAGACTATTTCTGCGGATTTCGTTCTGTGGACATTTTATTTCGTTTTGCCCTGTTCCAGTAAGTGTTTATTCGTGTTGTAAATCAAGCTGTGTGTGTTTCTTCTGTAAATAAATTACAATCTATTTTATCTCATGCTTTGTTCAATAAAAGGATCAAGATATTAAGGTGTTAAAAAGCTTGGTCTCCCGTGACAAGGGGGACAAACGATAATGGCTACCAGTCGCGGCCAGGCCCCGGCTCTGCATCAGATGCAGTCCTTCCTGTCCCAGCCTCTGATGTCAGTGCGCTCTGCCCCTCTGATGTCAACACGCCAAAGCTTCCAGTGCACGCTGACTGGAAGCTCGGTGTGGGACACAGTGAGAAGGCCTGCATCTGATGGCCGGTCATGGCCGGGTCCCGACTCTCCGCCCGTCCCTGCAGCCACCGCCAGTCCCGACCATCCCCAAGGTATGTTTACTTTTATTTATATGTATCGGGGGAGTCTTTTTATATGTATTGGGGGGAGTGGGGGTCTTTTTATATGTATTGGGGGCAGTGGGTGTTGGTTTAGCTCATCTTGCCTATGTATATAATGGGCAGTATATTGGCCATTATATACATAGGAAAGACACGGCTAACGCCAGCCTGAAGTAGGTGATAAAATATTTGCGGTATTTCTGCCGTTCATCCCGTTAAGATAAATATCCGAACTTGATGTATGGAAGTTTTTACTCCCCTTCTCTCCATTCGCTGGCCACACAAAACAATGTCCTTTCAGGAATGGCTATCCCGGCGTGGTCCCGCAAAAGGAACCGCACCCGAGATGTTTATGGTGTGGAAAGCTGAATCATACCAAAGACTATCTCTTCAGGCTGGATGATGATGATTACGATGATAATGATGACTCCTGCTGCGGGGCCCCACGAAAAGGACAGTTTCTATTTTTAGCAGAAGCTCCAGAATTTTTTTACCCCGTGTGTTCAGGAAGGCTTGGGTCAGAAAAGACCAGAGAGGAGCTACGGCCCAGAGCATTTAGCGCAATAGTCACAGGAATGATGACACTCCTAGAGATGACAAAGGCTACTGCTGCCGCCATATACAGAGAGCCGAGCGAATCAGAGAAAACAAGTACTGACTGGAAACTATACTGTGAGATGCCCCAGAAAGATGTGCAAAACTTCATCACAGAGTTAGATGTTTCTCAGCCAGAGGCTCGCGCGCTCAAAACAGAGCTGGAACTCTCATGCCATGAGGTCTACGCTCTCAGCACAGAGGTCTGTGAATTGAAGGATGCCGAGGAAGAGAACCTGATTGATGGTAAAAAGAGCAAATACAAGCCTGAGATAGAAAAAAATCAGACTTGACTGACCAGGTCAGTAAAGGTGATAAGCTTCACCAAGCAGGAAAAGTAGAGAAGCAATTGATCCAGGAAAAGTTAGAAGTGCAGGAATTACTGCAGAATGCAGAGAGGGTGCAACCTGTCTCCGTGGAGCAGCACACACAAGCAGCGCACCTAAGGCAGAGCCAGCTGCAAGAGCAACAGTATGTGCAAGTCTGGAAGCGGCCAAGGAGAAGCTGCAGAGGATCAAAATGGCTCCGCGCTGTACCCGGAACAACGCGTTTCGGAAGTGTTCTATACTTTTCTTGCCTGAGAGGCTTGTACTATTGATTGTACTGCCAAGTTCCATGTAATGTGCTGTTTAAATTCTGCGGTACTAGCAACACTATGGGCTTTATGCAGTAAGCGTTGATAAGGTTTTTTTCGCCATTTTATAGGCAAAATTGGGTTTGAGATTCAGTAAGCGCCGATATGTGCTTGATTTCGGCAGGTTTCGTAGCCGATAAGTTTGTTATGGCCAGCCTGCTATCGATAAGCCTGTTTTCGGCACTTATCGCCACTTTTTTAAATCGGCTGTATTCAAGTACCAAAATCAGCTTATCGGGGCTGATCGGCACTAACAAATTGAGATGTTATGGCCAATTTCTCCCGCCAACTAAAGTTGGCAAGTTGGAGGGTAGAACGATCGCTAAGGCTGCCGGAACGGCACTTAGAAAAAAAAAATCATCTGCACATCAATGGAGTCAATGGAGCGGGGACGTATAACATTATAGTACTGTTTACGTTCCATTGCTCACAATACAAATGTGATTAGCATCACAGTGTGGGGGGCATTCACTGCATTGTGTCACACCTGACGTGTATTATTTGATTTACATTGTACTTTTAGATGTTTTCATCATTTGCGTGTCACATTACTCATCATGTGATGATGTGTCAAGGGAAAATCCTATACTCAACTCTTAAAGGAGAACCTCACATCATATCACACATTTTACTGAACTGAGCGACAATTCTTTATATGATGTTACACATGTCACACATCTAACACATACACCGTATATTCATGTTGCTTTACATTACACAATGCTTGTAATTTGTAACGCATCTTTAAACGTTCATGTACATCTTTCTTCTCATGTTTACATGTACTTTGGGTCCTCCCTTTTTTTATGACGTCACTTATTGGACACTCAATCACATTGCATGTTCACATTGTAACCGTTGCATTACAAGCACTTCAACCTAACTTATACACACATGTACAGTAATTAATCATTGTGACACATTTCAAACTGATTCTATAGCAACTATCCTCATTACATAAATGTATGCATATGCACATGAGAATTCATTGTTGTGAACATGTGACAATAACATGGCTAATTACACATGTTGCAGCAAACATTTTCCATGTCAATCTCAGGCTTTTTGTCTATTTACATGACTGACTGTTGCGTTCAGAAGTGTTACATGCATTGCACATTACACTAAGACTTTTCAAACAATGTTTGTACAAAGCTTCACTTTACATCATTGGCAAATATCATGATTGCCTGCTGAATACACAGAACAAATAATTCTTTGATCAAATGGACACAGCTTGTGAGCAAAGTACTTTAATATGTTAATGTAACACCTTGCTTTTTACTATGTCACCTGACATCATCACATACCTATTTAAAGGACGCCCATTACCTGCTCATTCACAGCTACTCATTTCAAAATGTTGCGATTGTTTAGGAGACGGAGGAACATTCTTTTTCATGACATGCTTGCTGATGAAGAGAATGACATAGGGCAGGGGAGGGACAGAGCCAGGGACAGTGACAGGCACGCGGATACGACAGGGACAGGGAGAGGGACAGGCCGAGGGACAGGAGATCAAAGGAGAAGACAGAGGAGACAAGTTGTGCCTCGTCCGCATGTGTACAGGGAGAGAACCCTGTTAGATGGGATGAGTGAGGAGGAGATAGTCAGTCGCTATCGTTTGAGTTCAGCAGCAATATTATCTCTTTATGAAGAGGTAAGGGGAGATTTAGATTTTTTGACAGCCAGAGGTCGTGCAGTCCCTGGGCTTGTTAAAATGGTGTGCTCATTACATTATCTTGCTTCCGCGTCATTCCAGACAACTGTGGGCATAGTGGGCGGGGTCTCGCAATCTACATTCTCGCGGGCCTTTACCCAGTTTCTCTATGCACTCAATAGATGCGCTAGGAATTATATTCATTTTCCTACAGAGGCGACAGAGTGGCTGGAAGTCAGGAATGGCTTTTATAATATAGCAGGGATACCATGTGTGCTGGGTGCAATCGATTGCACACATGTTGCTTTGATTGCACCTAGTCAGAGTGAGCATGTTTACCGTAATCGTAAGCACTACCATTCACTGAATGTACAGGTGGTATGTGATGCCACGATGAGGATAATGCATGTGGTACCCAAATTCCCTGGTTCCAGTCACAATTCCTCTATCCTGAGGAACTCTTCAGTCTTCCATGCGTTCGAAGAGGGACATTTTGAACATGGTTGGCTGCTGGGTGAGTACAGATTTGGATGTTGTAACACAAAACACATTTTTCTTTAGGAATGTTTTCATTGTAGAATCTTATCACTAATGTAAGCTTATGTGTGCTCCATTGATTATAGGTGACTCGGGATACGGAATTAGGCCGTGGCTCTTGACTCCGGTGCTAAACCCTCAAACTGAAGCAGAGGAGAGGTACAATGCAGCCCATATCTCTACAAGATCTGTTATAGAGAGGACATTTGGCCTACTCAAGACCAGATTTAGGTGTCTCGACAGAACTGGTGGGGCTCTTCTATACAAGCCTCAAAAAGTGTCTGATATTATTATTGCCTGTTGCATTTTGCACAATGTGGCACTCGGACACAATGTACAATCAGACATAGCTGAGCCTTTGGTAGACGAGCATCCCACCCATGTAGCTGCTGAAAATGAACAAACAGCCAGTGGTGGCCAGACACGCCAGAATCTCATAAATTCGTTTTTTTCTTGTAAGTAAAAACATATATGTTCCTATTACTACTTTTATAGATTAATTATGTTATATTAACAATAATGTTTCTTTATATAACCTTCTGTTAGGACACAGATTAATATGGGTTGCACACCTTTCTTTTCTCTGCTGTGTGCACAAAGGGATGTGGCACCGGTATGTAATTGTTGCACAGGTTATATAATCCCTCTTCCATTGTAAATTAGTTGTGTGTATGTGAATACAACTGGTGTAACAAAGCAGTAATATTTTACCTTTGTGTTGTTCCTTATGCAAACACAATACACATAGTATGGCCATAGTCATTCATTCTTGCAGTCTGGTTACATACAATGTTATTGTTGCAGTGTAACATGTACATCCATATGATGTGTACACCAGGCTGGTTTACATTTTGAATGTCATAAAATACACATGGTGTTGCACATTTAACACCAAATACACACTTTGCTGTGTTGCTTACGGTACTGAAGATGGCATGTCAATGTTTGCCATTTATATATTGTTCCATTGCATTATAGGTATATCTCCAGTATGACTGATCATGGTATGTATATTTGCTGACATCTGTAATAAGATGTGCCTACCTCAATATTCGGCTAATTATTTGAAGCAAAAATCCAACATATTGGTAAACGATAAATGTTACATACTGCTGCGGCCAAGTTTATTCGAGCATTTGCCCGTTCTTGGCCACAGCAGTATCCTGGCGCGCGCCGGAGGGTGACGGGCGCGCGCCGAAGCAGCGGAAGAGCGCCCTCCGATCGGGGCGCTCTCCCTACCGCTGCCGGGTCCGCCGGGTCCCCCGGAACCCCCTGCCGCCGTCCCGCGATCGCGGGACACCAGGGCTCCCTCGGGGAGCCCTGGACGCGCGTGCAGGGGGCGCAGGCTCCCGATGACGCGTGACCGCGCGTCGGTGACGCGCGGCACGCCGAGGGGCGGCCACTAGCAAGCCGGGAAATCTCCTGGCTTGCGGAACCGGCCACACTTTAATAAAGTGTGTCGGTAGTGTACATGTACTTTCTGTATCATGTACATGCATTTACCTACTAATGAGGTTTAATGTGCATTGTATTATAAAATGATTACGCCCATTTCATCACATTTAATGTATGTTCCCTTATAATTTCCATTAATGTAATATAGAAGTGTTTGGAGAGAAGGGGATAACTGTAGATATTTTTTTACTTACGGGAGCTCATTAATCACGGATGCAATTGACTGATCATAACACTCCATGCATGAATGCCTGTAATCACAGCAATGCGTTGTACATCTTATATTTAGCAATGTAGGTGATTATTAATGCTATAAATTATTTGTCAACATTAATTAAACATTGTCACATGTGTATGTATAAGTCACACATGTGTGTTGATGTGACCTACATGTAACAAGTGTCAAACTGTAATCAAAACCACAATTGTGTCAAAAATGTTACAGTAATTTTGCATTAATAATTACACACAATCACAATGTTCTTAATATATTTGGAATGTCATTGACGTCACTTCATCATTATCATGATGATAATGAACAAGTATTCTCTAAATATAAACGTCAATCACATGCACATTAGCATAGGCACACTTTTTAAGACAACTGTTTGTGTCTGTATCAATTTGTTTATGATCCATGTATAACACCGACAAATGATAACAGCAGCTTTATTATGGTAGGTTATATCATCATATTGACTGTACTATTTATGTTTAGAAAGTTTAATGAACACAGTAAACTATACTTAGTTTGTTACATGAAATATACACATAAACGTACTACATTACATGATGTTGATGTAATATTCATAACATCATGCATTTTAGGGGACCACAACATCTTGCCAATAACATTCTTTGCTACAGTCCCAAACCATTTCATCAACATACCCATGTTACAAGAAATTTTTAACTATAAATGGCTAGTTGGTTGTAAGTGTCCTTTACGTTGGGAGAAGGAGTGGCTCAGTGAGTAAAGACACAGACTGGCACAGAGAGTTTGAAGCAGGGGAGACTGGTTCAATTCCCGATGTCGGCTCCTTGTGACCTTGGGCAAGTCACTTTATCTCCCTGTGCCTCAGGCGCCAAAAAATAGATTGTAAGCTCCACGGGGCAAGGACCTCAGCCTGCAAAATGTCTCTGTAAAGCGCTGCGTACAACTAGTAGCGCTATACAAGAACATGCTATTATTATTATTATTATTATTATTATTATTACATAGTTTCGACAGTCATACGTTGCATTACACAATAGAATACACAAATGTGTTAGCAGAGTGGGAATGGTTGTTATATATAAAACACACCATGCCATAAAATGTTAGTAGTAATTAAAGAACACTCAAGAAAAATTCTAGCTGCACTCTTTTGCAACATCATTATGTTAATTAAGTGCTTATGCAATATAGGCATAAGGGTATCACAATTTTAATTGTTTGTTAATAAGCGCTGCAAGCAATATAAAATTAGTTTCATATGTAGTATAGTAGTCGGTGGCTCCTCCTCACAATCATCTCATATAAAGTTAGACTCTTCTGAAATCATACATTGATCCGATTGTATCTTGCCCGACATCTCTGAAATACAGCAAACACATGATGATCAAAGATGGCACCTTACTATATAATTATCCGTGACAACGCGTTACACATCTCTATATGATTGTGTACATACACACGTCACTCAGTTATATGTTAGAAGTACAACTAAACATCATTATGTATTCGTTTGTAAAATTAGTAGCACGCATAACTATGTATATGAAGTTAACGTTGGGTGTATACTTAAAAATGTGCGCGCACATCTTACTGTGCGCACGCACTTCACGCTTGGGTCGACTAAGTGTTAGCGCATGCGCAAAACAATGCGTACGTTGTGCGTTCAATACATGTTGTAAATACCATTAACCATAAAATATTTCTTTGTAATACAATGAAGGAGAAATTACATTCGTTCTAAACGACTACATCTGTATTCTTTTTAAACAGACGTGTGTGGACAGAAAGCACGCCCGATAACACAATGTGCAAATGCAATACGTGTGACGTCATGTTAAGCCAGCGTGAAGCGCACGCAAACACTCCTCCCACTGAATTAACTTTCGGCTAACGCCCAGTGCACGCCCACAAACACAGACGCGCACGCATGACACAGTTACCGTAACTATAACAAAACAACACAGCCAATAGGCTTTGACGCGCGCATGTTGCTTGGGGGCGGGACTTACATCCGTAATCCTTTTTAAGGACGCCTTGGCACATGACAAGGGTCCCACGTCATACGTGGTCGACCGGTTTTTTTTTTAAGATGTTGCATGATAAAAAAACAGGTGTGTGTTACAGTTATGGTAACATGTTGCAAATATGTTTAAAGGGATGGGAAAGTACGTATATTTATTCCGTGAGCAATGTGTACTAATCTTTCTGGTTCTACTATATTGTAATCGGAAACAATGTGTTTGTGATCGCTACATGTTATGCAGTCTGAAATGTTACGCTGTATCCACGCATTTAAAGTAAAAATGGTGGTTACAAAAAAAAAAAACTTTTAACGCTGAGTCAAGGCATAACGATTGTTATATTTACCATTCTTGTAGAAGTAACACTTCGTCTGCCTGCAACTGGTCGCTCCAGAAAACCAATGCATTTGCATCCATGGTTGACCCAAACGCTGAATCTTGTATGACACACATCTCCTCCATGAGGCGCTCATAGGAATCGCCACTGCCTTCTTCAAACAATTGGTCCGGAGGTAGGTTCATTTCTTCGGTTACCCACTCGAATGCGTTTGCAGCAGAAAGGCTTGGTAAAAAATCATAGTAGTTATGTTCTTGTAGAAAGTGTGTTTCAGGAATGGAGGGTGCAGATATTGCAGCAGGTATTGATTCACACGGAACAGTAGTAGCGGATCCATTGCTATTGTTATTAGGAATAAATATGCTATTTAGCACAATATATGTGCCGTGTTCCACGGTGATTTTATTTTCCTTAGCAATCTGCCAAAAACCATACCTTTCTTGTAGGTTATCCTGCACACGTTCAAAACATTCATTAGTTGATAAAGTGAATCTTACAGAGGATTTAAAATTTCGCGCTCGCCCAGGTTCTTGGTAATAAGGATACTTTGTTCTAATCAAATCATAGATTTGGCCCACGTTGGCTTTCTGTGCCGCAGTTGAGACGATCGCCTCCGCTATCATCATTTTATAGCCTTTGTGTGGATGGCTGTTTTGAATCATATCGTTAGCCATTGCAGCTTAACACAAAATCTGACTCTACTTCAATGTTGTCTGCTCAGAATGCTGAAACTAGTAGAATGTTATCTATTTAGTGTCTTTCCATTCAAGGTCAGAAATTGTTTCTTCTTTTACTCCTGTTTTCAAGCACCAATTGGAGTTGTACAAATAATTGGTTCACATTTGTGGTTTCTGATAGGCATTTCAGTGTGAATGCCACATTAAGCTACTTTTATCTACTTTCTCAAAACAACTGTACAATTTTAATTAAAAAACAATGTGGGTTGAGGAAAGAAACATTGTACGCTTTATGAAAATAGTGCTTACACACCCATATAATGAAATACACACACACCTGCAAATGTTTTAATCTTTTTTTTTTTTTCCATACATTTCAGTGTCTATTTTTCAGTCTGGTTAACTCCCTGACTGCATCAGAGTTTAAGTAAGTGTATATATATATATATATATATATATATATATATATATATTACAATATACATATGTATGTGTGTAAAACCAAACTTTTAATGTGTGTGTATATTACAATATTTAATGGCTTATATGTAAAGAGGGATTTTAATATTGGTGTGATTTATTTAAAGGTTTAAATAATAGAGGCTTACAATGTTGTATGGCCTTTGACATTGGCTTGTGAGCAATTGTGATTTACCATCAAACAACGCCTTTTTTTAATTGAGAAGGCCTGTAGTGTTACAACCAATAATATATCTATGTAATCCAGTTCTACACAGATCATATTGATGGCAGTAAGTAGGCCTTGTATGAAACCTATTTAAATGGTGATAAACATGAGTGAATTAAGTGATTAATAATTGTTTAAGGCCCATACTGTTATAGGCTCACAGTAAGTATATTTCACAAACAGTAGGCCTGTATTATTACAATACTGTGTTTTCACAAGGAAGCATTAAGTGTATGTTTTGTGAAAATACATGTATACCAGTTTAGATAGTACAAATAATATATATATATAATATACACACACTGTGTGTGTACATATATCCATACATACTACATATATATTACTAAACATTCACAGATATGTTATTGAAAACAGAACTCATAAATGATTAAAGGACAACATTAGAATGTTCAAGCAAGGTGAAGGTAAGTAATATTTAACACTTAATCCTGCTGTACACGGACAAGAAAGATGTTAGCAGTTAAATAGATGTGTGTTTTTAATTGCATGTGAATAATATTTACATGCAATGATTACATCAAGTAACACACCCAAATACAATGTTTTGCAGGTAAGTAAATGGCAGCTTCTCTAAACATAGCATCTGGGTCCTGGTGGACCATTACTGAGCAGATGATTAATACATAAATATTCATAACACCATTCATTAGGACTGTTAACATTTCCAAAACTTCACGTGTACAATGACATACTTGAATGTTTGGAAACAACAGGTCTTCAGCATACATACAATATTCATTAGATAATCTGAAGTCAACAAAACAAGGCCAAAGACATATTTACTTAATTATAACATTTATTATTTTTTTTTCCTTTTGAGAGCGAGTCACAGGCCTGCTTGTTATCTCTTGGATTTTTCTTTTCCGTTTGGCTACAACTTGAGTCACAACAGAGCCACTTTGAGTGGCCTGTGGCACTTCACGGGCAGGGCTTGTGGCCAGTGACTGTTCACGGGCAGGGCTTGTGGGCAGTGACTGTTCACGGGCAGGGCTTGTGGGCAGTGACTGTTCACGGGCAGGGCTTGTGGGCAGTGACTGATCACGGGCAGGGCTTGTGGCAGGTGACTGTTCATGGGCAGGGCTTGTGGCCAGTGACTGTTCACGGGCAGGGCTTGTGGGCAGTGACTGATCACGGAAAGGGCTTGTGCCCACTGACACATGTGAGCAAGTTGGTACACAGTGCACAACTGATGGTTGGTCCGTTTCATGTTTGGTTTTTTTTGTTTGTGTCCAAAAACTGGTCAGTAGTAACTGCTTGTGCTTTTTTGTTTTTGCCGCCTCCTTTGTAGGTGTCAGCTCCAGAATTTCTACAGATGGCAGTGGTAGGATGTTGTCAGGAACATGCCCAGAACTTTCTGCTACTTTACCGGTAACATCCCGACCTGGGGAATGAACATCAGATGCATGGGGTGAAAAATGACCACCATGTAAAGATCCTTCCTGTGATGTGTTAAAGTTGAAATTTGGTACTGTAGTCATTCTCAAGTAATTAGGTTGGGTTTGCTGAACAACTAATGCTTCTAATGACGTGTTTATTTTTTGCAATTGTTTAGGCACTTCAATGAAGACTCTGTGGAGATGTGACAATTGTGATATCGTTTCTTCCTGCAGTGATATCATCCTTTCGTGCACTGTGATCAGATCTGAATGGCGACGATTTTCAGCTTCAACAATTTTTCCCTCAGAAGCTACTATTGCATCGTATGTGTTACTTGATGGACGATTTGGCTGTGTAACTGTTTCAATGGGAACCTCTTCATGGTCACTTGATTGCATTTCTGTGTCTATGGCGGCATCATCATCATCATCTTCATCATCATCATCATGTTCTAAAAATAAATGTACACATTATGAAATGGCATGTTAATCTCTGCTGTTTTACTATGCAATTATACTGTGTCATAAGTAACACCTAACATGTTTCCATACGTTTTATAACGTCACATTAAAAACTACCTTGACTTACGAATAATGTTTGGACTCAGTATGAAATAAGAATGAATGAAAAGTTGCTCTAAACTCACAACTCCTACATGATACTTAACATCACAAACACAATACATGTTGTCTTAAACTTCATTTTCACTGACACTAAGTAATCCTATTTAAAGAACATGTGCAAAACAAATAATGAACATGACAACATAACATATAGAAGTGCACATATTATATGGGCACCACCTCATACACTCACCTTCTAGGTGTGTTGAGCTGCATGACCCAGGTGAAGACACTTGTTCCGTCTCAGGTGACACATGTCCTCCAGGGGCAACTATATATAACAATAACATCAGTTGTACATTTACATGTGTAAATATTGAACAAACAGTTATTGTATGTTCTGTATTTATGAGTAACTAACAGCATAAGTTCCTTAACCGAAAATGTGTGTGTGAAAGTGAACATAAACAGTTGTAATAACAATGTACATGCCTGTGTACTTAGAACTTTTGAGTTCCCTAACATATAACATACTATGTTTCTGCAGTAATGCGTTAGGATAAATTGATTAAATTTGTACATACAAATCATATGTTGTGTAGTCATATCAGTATCATAATGTACATAACCATTGTGAATGTTCATCTCATGATAGTTATCATGAAGGTGGTCATATTGCAAAAAGATTCGTTTTTGGTAGAGGATAGAAGCTGTGGCACACCTGAATGTGGCTGTCACTCAACAACACAACACATGCAGTGTGTGATAATGTGTTGTTGATATCAGTTCAACTATAGATATGAGTGAACGAATGTGTGACGTACGGTTTGATAAGTAATGACTTGTTGGGGGATTTAGTACCTAGAGTTAAGCTTTCAAATGAGTGTGAATTCCTTCAGTTTTGCTAGTCAGGTTGTAAGAACGGTATTCCCTTCTCCAAAAACCCTAATCAGGCAGACCTTTCAATTACTTCAAACAGGTGAAAATGGTGTGAACTAAGTTGACCGTAAGATGACCCTGTAATTTGGGTGTGTGCTGAACCCCACCCCCTCTGTTGACGTGTATGGTGTGATGACATTCATTGCAGCTGCTTTAACACAATGGTAGAGGAGCTAAATAGTCGTCTGCAGTGTGCAAGTTATGAACACAATGACATAACATATGCTACGTGTGCCTCATTATGCTGTCTGTATATGACATCAAGCAAAAATGGACCTTTTTATAAACAACTATACATTTGTTAGTGCAAGTTATGTTTGTAGGCCGTGGCATGCAATATATTCGATGCATGATTAGAATAGGCAGTAATGTCGTGTTTGTAGGAGTAAAATAAATAATATACACATTAATATTATACATATTTATGTTCTGTACCAGTAGCTAGTAATAATTTCTCATTAGCATGTGTTACACATGTGTGCTACCCTGTTGTTCCCCATCTTAGCCCACCATCAATTGCTTCCACTGCAGCAATGCATTTTGGGAATTCACATGTAAATGACCACGCAATGGCACGTGGTATATTAGTTACTGCTTTTAGTAGGACTACAACATATATGTCTATTTTGAGATATATATATAGAGAGAGAAACAGACATATACATATATAGATGTAGGTATGCTTATATTGTGAAGACAGTATAAAAAGCAGCGGAAATATGTAAAATAACTGTAAGCAACGACACGCCTAGTACAGTAAGATTTCTCACCTGGTGGAAATTGTGACGGATAAATTCCAATGTCCCGGTCACCGGCCAAACCTTCCACGACGACGGGAAGTAATTTTCCCCGAAGCAGCTCCTCCAATGGAGTTAAGATCAGACGTTGTGGTGGCGGGCCACCTCCAGTGCCAGAAGCATGCACGCGTTGGTCTTGTATTTTCTTTTTCAATTTTGACCTAATATCGTCAAATCTTTTGCGACAATTCAGCTTGTCCCTGACACGATTCCCACACGCATTGACACCAATTATTATTGTGTCCCACATTTCATTTTTGCTTGATGAACTTGTCCGCGCTTGAAATACAAACAAAATATATGACGTTAATTCATAATAATAGAAGCACCAGTTTCCTACACTGCTAGCTGTTCCAAGAGATAGCAAACATGCTGTTTTAGGTGTAATATGTGAAGCACATGAGCATTCACTACTAAACCTAGACATGTAAGCAAGCTTGCATTAATATTGTATGCAGTTATCGCAAATTGAACGCCTGTGTTTAGTTGTCCTTGTAACGCATGATAAAAAGCTGTGTTTCCACAATAATTAACATAGACAGATATTCTGTACCCATATTTGCATATTAACAAAACTCACATGACCTAGGATCACATGTATTTGAAGAATAAATGGAAAGGTACACTTACCTACTAAATGTCCATAGAGACTGTCATAGTGCTCCAGAATCCCAGTGACAAGAGCTCTATTTTCCTGGTCATTGAAGCGAGGATTACGTGGCTTCTCCACACGTTTCTTCCGAGCACGTTTAGGCTCAGAGCTTGGCTGCTGCTGACTGGACTCTCCTTGTTCCAATGGAAGAGACTCCAAAAGCTGGCCACCAGCAAGCACGCCACCACCAGACACCCCATCAGCAACTGAGCCACCAGCAGCACTCCCACTCCCACCAACAGCACTCGCACTCCTAGCACCAGCACTCCCACTCCCAGCAACAGCACTCCCACTCCCAGCAACAGCACTCCCACTCCCAGCAACAGCACTCCCACTCCCAGCAACAGCACTCCCACTCCCAGCAACAGCACTTGCACTCCCAGCAACAGCACTCCCACTCCCAGCAACAGCACTCGCACTCCCAGCAACAGCACTCACACTCCCAGCAACAGCACTCGCACTCCCAGCAACAGCACTCCCACTCCCAGCAACAGCACTCGCACTCCCAGCAACATCACTCCCCTGAACAGTACGTTCACTCTGACGCATACTCGCACGAGTAGCACTACCACTCACACCAGCATCACTCTTCCCACGCTTTGCGGGCATACTTACAGCACTCACAAAAAAACAGAAAACAAATGTACAGCCAATCACACGAAACACTTCCACATAGAAAACAAGACAAAGATGTAAACAAAACAACAAAGGACAAAGCTTTCACAATACACAACAAGTCTCTCAGTCAATATGCAAATATTAAATCGCCCAGCTCTGTGCGTCTCTCTATCTCTCACTCCCAACAACACAGAGAATGATTAACAGTACACGTTGCCTTTAAATATGGCGCGCTATCCAATACATGCTGGCTTCGCCTGATTCAGCAAGATTTTTGATTGGCGAACGTAACAGCACCCCGCCACGCATGCCGATACACCTGTGTGTGATCGGCAAATCATCGTGAGAGTGGGCGGATTTGTTTTCGTCTTGATTTTGAAGGGATTCGGCACTTACTGCATACGGAGAGGGAAAATCGCCAATAACATGGCTAATCGGTAAGCTTGCCGATTTCACATATTCGTCGCTTACTGAGTGAGGCCCTATGTTACATACTGCCAGGGTCTATTGGAAATGCCATCTCCACCTTTTTCAAGCATTTGCCTGTTAGAATTACGTTTAGCGTGCACATGCTCATCATGCAGATATCCAGCCCACATCGCCTGATAATCCCTATCAGCTGCGCCAAGACTGCTTATAAGCTCCACTCCACGCTATCACCTGAACCTGACGAAAGAAGAACACTTCCGAAACGCGTTGTTCCGGGTACAGCGTGGAGCCTTTTTGATCCTCTGCAGCTTCCGTAGTTTGTGCAATCAACTGGGACCCAGCCCTGCTATCCGGAAGCGGAGAGAGGGACTCACTGCGACCTGGATAGTTTACTCAGCCACGGAGCCCATCTTTATTTTTTTTTTTTTCAACTTCAAATTTTCTTTATTGGGTCACAGGTTCTTACATTGTATCACATCCCATTGTGTTACGGCCCCCCAATAATGTTTTTAAAACATACATCAGGCGATTTTAACTGCCACAGTTTAGAACACGAACAGTACGTATAGGACGAACAAGACAGACCAGACGACGGACAGGGGAGGGGTGGAAGGGGAGGAGGGGGGGGGGGTCTTCTCCTGGTATTCCTGCTGACATGTTGTCTCTCACGAGCTTCCTGTCTTTTTTTTTTTTTTTTGTGGTTGAAACACTTTGTTTCTATCTCGAGTATGCCTTGTTATCCCTATAGGCTTGGCGTGTTTGGCTGCTACACCAGGGTCTGTCAACTACCTGTTCGTCGCTATTTGTCGTCTGGTCTCTGACCCCCAGAGGAGAACGCGTCTTAACCTATTATAGCAGAATTGCGGTGGCACTCACCCCGGGGATATCTGTCTGTGCCAACCAAGGCGACCAGACTTTTAGAAAGTTTGTGCCGGTGTCATTAACCAAACTCGTTAATTGTTCCATCCGGCAAACGTGCCAAATCCTATTTCGAATCTTGGGGATAACTGGGATTTCTGGTTGCTTCCAAAATGCTGCAATCTCGCACCTGGTGGCTGTTGCGAAATGCGCGATTAGTTTGTGCGTCGCATTTGACATACCCTGGATCCGCCTTCCCAGCAGGAACAGCCACGGGTCCAGGGGGATCTCCCAATCAAGAATCCGCTGTAACCAATTTCTAATCTGTTCCCAAATCGGGACCACTTTTGTGCAGGACCACAGCATGTGTTGCAGGTCAGCCACCTCCCCGCACTGTTTTGGGCAGAGCGGGGAGTAGCCCTTAACAAATTTAGCCAATCTAGCTGGGGTGTAGTACCACCGCATCAGGACCTTATACGCGTTCTCCTTTAGTGTGGTACATATGGAGCTTTTAGCTGCTGCTTGTGTGATCTGATCCCATTCCTCGTCCTCTAACGTCTCCCCTAGATCTGTCTCCCACTGTCGCATGTAGTGTAGCCGGGTCTCGCTTGACGTCTCCGGACAGACTACTTCCCTGTACATTCTAGATGTGAGTCCCCTTGTGTCCGTGTCTCTGGAGCACAGCTGCTCAAAATTAGTGCGTGCTGGTCTAATTGGGGTTTTGTTGTAAAAATCTCTGATCTGGAGGTACCTAAAAAATTCCGTATTTGGGATATCCTTTGCGGATTTAATTTGCTCAAATGTTTGTATATGTATCCTGCCCTCCAGATCTTCATGACGGGTAATGCCCGCTTGTATCCAATACACCATGTTTTTACTGTTCAGGCCTGGAGCGAAGTCTGGGTTGCCAATGATTGGCGTCATGAGTGATGCTTTTGTGGTTAATTTACAACTAAATTTAGTGGCCTCCCATACTCGTAGTGAACTGGCAATGGTCTGTAGCGGCGTGCCGATTTGGCGTACCCTTCTCTTGGGCAGCCAGATCAGCTTCTGGATGTCAATTGGTGCACAACACTTTTTCTCCAACTCTACCCATCTCCTAAGGCTTGGGTCTGTGTGCCATTGGAGAATTTGAGCCAATTGGGCCGCTTTGTAGTAAGCGAACAAACAAGGTACCGCTAGCCCTCCTCTTATTGTGGGTCTCTTTAATATCCCCTTAGCAATTCTTGGGTTTTTCTTATTCCAAATGAATTTCATAATTGTTGACTGAAGGGAGAGGATGTCAGAGTGAACCAATGGTACAGGTAGGCTCTGGAAAAGATATAACATCTTTGGGAGGAGATTCATCTTCATGCAGTGTATCCTTCCAATCCATGAGATGCCCCCTTTTGCCCACACTCTGAGATCCTCCCTCAACACCTTTATTAACCTGGGAAAGTTTGCCTTATATAAAGTTTTGTAGTCCCGTGTAAGATATACCCCTAAATATTTGATAGCGGAGGGTTGCCATTTAAAATTAAAGTTGAGATCAATCAGTTTTTCCACTTCTTTGGGAAGATTTATATTGAGGGCTTCTGATTTAGACTGATTGATCTTAAAGCCGGATATCTGGTTAAATTTGATCAGAATTCCAAAAACATTAGGAAGGGACGTGAGCGGTTTAGATAATGTTAGGATAACATCGTCCGCATATAGAGCGGCCTTATACTCTTGCTCTCCATCGGAGATTCCTGTTATATCTGGGCTATTGCGTATGTGCGCCGCCAAGGGCTCTATACAAAGGGCAAACAGCAACGGCGACAGCGGGCATCCCTGTCTCGTTCCACTTTTTATGTGAAATTGCTCAGAGGGAAAACCCTGGTGCCTCACTCTCGCCGTTGGGCCCTCATACAGCGCCATGATGGCCCGCAGTAGGCGTCCTCTAAAGCCAAATGCCCCTAAGGTTTCCGTTAAGTAAGGCCAGTCTATTCTGTCGAAGGCTTTCTCTGCGTCCAGACTCAACACCATAGAATATGTATTTTTCTTTTGGGCCAGATCAATCAGGTCAATGATTCTTCTGGTGTTGTCTGCCGCTTGCCTTCCTCCGATAAATCCTACTTGATCCGCATGAATTAACCTGGGAAGGACACTACCCACCCTGTTCGCTATAAGTTTAGAATAGATTTTGATATCCGAATTAATCAGTGAAATGGGCCGGTAGCTCTTACAGTCTGCCGGGTCCTTTCCAGGTTTGTGGATCACAGAGATGGATGCCTGAAGCATTTGTGCTGGAAAGGAGGCCCCCTCCAGTACCCCGTTAAATAATTTTAGCATATGTGGGGCTAGAATTTTAGCGTATTTCTTATAATATAGATTAGAGAAGCCATAGGGCCCTGGCGCCTTTGCCGGTTTTAATGCTTTGATGACTTCTAATATTTCCTCTAGAGTAAAGTCCGCCTGCAACGCCTCTCTCTCGGCCCTTCCTAAGGGCCTCATGCAGAGAGCATCGTTATTTCAAAACTCGCCATTTTTTGTTCAATTTCCCTCAGAAAACGGCATAAAATGGCGAGTTGCGAAAAACGCGCCATTTTTTTATTTCTATGTTTAAAACTCGCCTCGCGGCTGGCGAGAACCTCAATCGCGCCATTTTTAAAACTCTCCGAATGCAGAGAGGTGCGAACGGCAAGTAGCGGCTGTTCGCGCCAAAAAAAGGCGCGATTCTCGCATTTTTGCCGCGCCACGAAAATATGGCAAGATGGCGCTCGCCGCCTATAGTAAAGGGGAAAAAAAAGGCGCGAATTTGTTTTTACACGTTTCTGAAGCGCGCATCTCGCCAATTTAAACTCGCCACACGCATCCATGTTAAACATAGCAGAATTCGCACTTTTCTGCATATGGAGAATAAAACTCTCCAAAAAAGCTACTTTTTATGAAATTCGCCATTTTTAAAATTCTATGCTCTCTGCATGAGGCCCTAAGGTTGGTAATTTTGCCTCTTTCAGGAAGGTGGTCAATAACTCACCCGTTTTAGTGTTGTGAGTGACCTTGTCTCCATTATATAGCTTCTCGTAGTAGATTTTGAATTCCTCTACTATTTTCCCAGGTATGGAGGTAAGGTCCCCCTGCTGGTTCCGAATTGCGTGAATAGAGTTATTTTGAAGCTTCTTTTTTAGCTTATTGGCAAGTAGTGTATCAGGTTTGTTCGCCTTTTCGTAAAATTTCCGGTTAGACCAAGCCATTTCCTTCTCAGCCTGGGAGGTGAGGAGGAGGTTGAGTTTAATTTTGGTGTCTAATAATTGTTTGAGCGTGTGTTCCCGCTTATTAGTTTTGTGCAGGGCAGAGAGCTCAGCTATTTGAGTTTCTAGCTCCTTAGTTTTTTTCTCTCTTTCCCTTTTCCGTTTGGCAGCCAGATTCATCAATATTCCCCTGAGGGTTGCCTTATGAGCTTCCCACAGTGTAGCTTGTGACGCTACGCTCCCCTCGTTGTCCTCAAAATATTCCTGAATTTTTTCCCCTACTTTCCGCCCGAGATCTGGAATCTTTAATAGGATCTCGTTTAGCTTCCAATTCGCTCGAGGTCTGTCTAGTGGAATCAGTGTGCACCGCAGCTCTATAGGTGCATGGTCAGACCATGAAATATCATGGATCTCTGAGCGAGAGACCCCAGGAACCAATCTATTGGACACCAGGAAGTAGTCTATCCGGCTGTATGTGTTATGTGGGTGGGAGTAGAAAGTGTACTCGCGTTCTCCCTGGTGCTGCTCTCTCCATATGTCTATAAGTTGACAGCTTGTTATGCCTTTTGTCAGAGTTAATACGTCGTGTCTGTGTGGTTTGTTAGTGGTCGTGCATCGGTCTAGGCTGGGGTTGAGGACTCTGTTCAGGTCCCCCGCTACTATGATATTCCCCTTTGCGACTTTACTTAGCTTATCAAAGAAACTATTGAAAAAAGAAGTAGCATTGTCATTCGGGGCATATATTGAAGCGAATGTTATTGGATACTCCCTAATGGAGCCTGTGATTATCAGATATCTCCCCTCTCTGTCTCTATATGTTTTGTCGGGTCGGAATGGTATACGGTTGTGAATTAGGATGGCTACCCCTCTTTTTTTTACTCGAGCTGAGGCTAGGAAGTGGGTCCGAAAGTCTTTATCGATATACTTGGGAAAGTTAGTTTGGGAGAAATGAGTCTCCTGTAAGAAGAGCACTTCTGCCCCCTTGCGCCTGTAGTCTCTGAATGCGACCCTCCTTTTAGCCGGGCTGTTGAGGCCCTTAACATTATGGGATACTAACACTATGTCCTTACTCATTAGTAGGGATGTGCTGGTCCGTCTGACGTATCGTCTTCATGCCTTGCCGATCGTGTCTGCTCGTGTGGCTCCGTCGTACTCCGACCGCTTTCCTCTTTCTTAACCCGTCTGAAAGGAAAAAGGGGAGGGGACATACAAAAGGGGACATGGGGATGGACACATACACAACACCACATACATTAATAATAACAGTTGATCTTTCTCGACGATCTCTCGCCTCTCTCCTCTCGCCGAGACTTCCTCCTTTGGGCTTGTGACTCTTGTTCAGAATGTTCGGCCTTGAGGTATGGTGTTTAACTCCTCTCCCCGAACATCCAACCCAAAGGGTTGCACTAGTGCGCCTAGGGATTTTTCTCCCCATCACTAGCGCCTGGCCCATGCAGACTTCGGAGCAGGCCTCCCCCCGCCGCTCCCGCCTCGCTTCCCCTAATTATCTAACCCTTCCTAACCCCTGAACTTTGGGTGAACTAACCAAATCCCGCTTATCCTGGGTCCCTTTCTACGGTAGCGTTGTCAATGTCCTCATGAGAAGGCCCCTGTCGTTGAATTTCGTTCCCTATGACATCTGTCTTCGACCCACCTCTATACTTTTTCTCCTCTCAGCACCCGACCCTATAGTTTATTCG
This sequence comes from Ascaphus truei, assembly GCF_040206685.1. NCBI lineage: Eukaryota > Metazoa > Chordata > Amphibia > Anura > Ascaphidae > Ascaphus > Ascaphus truei. Next base: position 36,640,943 of record NC_134497.1, on the reverse strand, counting down.
CCTCTCCCCATATCATAGCTCCGTGTACCTCTCTGGGACCTTTTCCTTATCCTTCTTACTTTAGGCTCACCGACACTTACTTGATTCATCCATCTCTCTATTCAGCCTTCCTCTTGTTTCCTTCTACTACCTGCTCGTACTTTCGATATCCGTCAGTCCCCCTGCTTCCCTCTTAACTACTTCTCCCATTTTGTTCTAACACTTTCTTCTCTCCTTCTCCTGTTGATACCCTCCTAGTGTGTTAACCCCCTCCTACCACTTACTTTGTCGTCTTGCTCACTTCTCAATCATCTACACTTCCCTAACCTCCTTCTATTCCCTCTTCAACTCCCTCTATCTGCCACCCCTTTCCCTCCTCCGCTTCCGCGTTTCCCTCTTACATGTCTATTATAACCTACATTCCTATCCCTCTATACTCACCTACTTAAACAGTCTTCTCCGTTGTCCCTAATCTGCCTTCTACTACTGCCCTCTTCCCCTCTTTGGTGTTAGGACTGCTGCCTTCTGCTTCTTCCTCCTCCCCCCTCTTAGGCTCGAGTCCCTCCCTCCTCTCTCCTTCCTTGCTCCGCTCCTTACTCTTTCCTCTTATTGGCTTCCGTGTGTCTCGATCGTGCCGGCGTCTAATGCTTCTAACTCTTTTTTCACCATTTTTTCTTTCTCCGTGGCCTCCTTTCCCCCTTAAAAAGGAGAGTCCGAAAAATATCTGACCCCCCCCCCCTCTTGGTTATCAACAGATTTATATGCTTCTTGCGGTTTGGAATAACCATGTTTTCCATAAACATTTTTTGATGCTTCCTGTGGTCTAGAATATTCACGCTGATCATATGGGAATTTAGAATCTCTCCACTGATCTCTTCTGGGATGTTTACTAAACCTTTTGTACCCTCCCTTGTGATAATTTGGTCTCCAATGTGGAGGTTGATGAAAATTTTGATTCTCTCTATATGAATAAGGATTTTCATAGTACTGTCTCTTGTGATAATTAAAATTACCCCCTCCTCTATAAGTATTCCGCATTGGGGATTATACTCTCTAGGGGGATACTGATTCTGATTATAATCATAAACTCTTAAAATCTCTCAAAGGTTCCTTATGGGTAGAATCTTTTCTATCAAACTTGGTGACATGAATCTGGTCATCTGACACTAGTATTTTAGGACTACTTATTGAATCGGTTGATTTTAACCTCTCGTTCGGTTTAGAAGTATCCTTATCTTTTATCTCCAAATTTTTATTTGACCAGTTGCTAACCTGGTCCTTTAAGTAGTCTAATTTGTCTCTCTGAAACTTTTTTGTTTTATGCCAATAACAGATTCTTCCAATTTTTTAATTTTAGCCTGAACCTCTTTATCTCGTTTAAAATTCTGTCAAAATTTGCACATGTGAGGGACGTTAAAACAGATGGATTTTCTAAGATGGGTGTTGTCTTGCCCAAGTGTGAAAGCTGAATTGAATTAAGACACTTCAAGGGATGATTTGAAGACAGACAGACAATTTGAAATATGGTTTTACCTAGCAATAACTTAAGTAGACACAGCAGGGGATGGTTTGAAGACAGACAATTTGAAATATGGTTTTACCCGAGAAGAGAAGAAAAACATGATCAGTAATTCAATAGAGTTCCAAACTTCCTTTTAAACTTCAGCACTAACATTCTACTTTAAACCTGTCTACTTAAAACATGGCTGCAAAAAATGACAAGGAATCCACTTTGGGTCCCATGGACACTGCAGTATGACTGGATTCTTACTGTGTTACTCCTTCGCAACTTGGCCTTCCAACTCCATGCCTTGTGGAAAGTAGACTGTAATACTGCAAAGGTATTGCAGTCACGCTTCCTGGAGCGCCTCGCTTGCTCAGGCGGTTCAAACTTTGTAATCTTGTTTTTCAATTGAGCGGTGTCCTCCGCTCTCACTGTACCGTTGTCTTCACGGGCATTCGTTTCTGTGGGATACAGACGTTTGGGCCTTGCCAAGACCTTTTTCTCCAACTTCAGCTGAGAAACCTCTAGCTGGGCAGCAGTAGTGTCCAACATAGCATCATGCTCAGTCTTTAGGGTCTTGAGTGCCTCGTACAGGTCACGCTTTGGTTTCTCTGCCATCTTGATGCCAGCACGCTCAGACTCCAGATCCTTCCTCAGGTCTTGAAGCTATCTTTCTGCATTTCTTTTTTCACTCAGTGCAGCTGCCAGTTCAGCTTCTTTGGCGTTGAGTCACGATACAACATCTGTCAGCTGATTCAGCACAAGGCTTAAACCGGCTTCCTTTTTTCCATTTCTGGCCTGCAGCAAAAATCCACCTTTGCTCACAGCTAACAAAATCCATTTTGAAATTATATAATACACACCATTGTGGCAGGCAGAGAAACAAGTGGGTGCAACAACTATAAATATTACAAGACGACAAACTGCCTGCAACAGACTAAGCAAATAATGAGTACTTAAATTAGTAATATAATAACCACTAACGGTGCTAGGGACTAGAAGTAATATCCCCTCTACATATCCTCTTTTTCTTTGCTATACATCTTTTTCTCTCTCCCTTTTTCTATGGGATACTGTTCTTATGTTATGTTTCCGTGTGCTGTATATTAGAGGCCATTATCTATAGGTATATTTTCTTCTTTTAAATCACCATTTTATTTAGTTTCCTAAAAAGTGCTACAAAGCCCCAGGCAACACCACCCTTGGGAGATTGAAAAACCCCTCACGAAGGTCCCAATGCCGGTTAGCCTTCGCGCCTTGAGCTGACAGTTACAGGGGTACCCCAATCGGGAGAAAGCAAGGTTCAAATACCAGTGGGGTGCATGGCGGGCCCAATCACATTCTTCCTTTGGGATTTCGGGCATGAGCACGCCGACGCTGCATACTGATTGTGAATTGTAAATCCGCCACTGCCCTGCCCCCCACAGCTAAATGCTTTTCATTCTGGGTTAGAGTTACAAATACAAAATAAAGTTGTGTGTGTGTGTCTCCTGGATTCTGACTATAGATGTTTGCCTCAGATTCCCATATGAACACCTCCCTCAGCCTGGCAAAGTGCTTGTGGGGAGGTAACGCCAGCGCATGTGTAACAGGAATCTCTGCCATAGAGGTGTGCAAGTGTAACCATCAGTGGGAAAGGTCCCTGCGTGAGGTGGCACCACTTGTTACATCATTACTGCATATGTCAATAATAAAGGGACACTTAACCCCTCAGGTGCCTTTTCATGTCTACGTGTAACCTGTGAAATAGATGGTCAGCCCTTGCTGCTCCCTAGAGATATTAAAGGAACATGATATACAGTATTTAAAGGCGGCTGCATTAGTGTCCCTCATTGCGGACGTTAGGCCCGGGCCATAGAGGGGTGAGGAGTTCCGAGCCGCGCTGACGCTGCATGGGCATGAAATCGTGCAGATTTCAGCAGGCGAGCCAGCGGGCGCGATCGGAGGCGGGGGGAGACTGAGGGAGGCGGGGCAGTGATGTCGCTGGGCCAATCGCCCGCGACACACTGACGTCGACGTCACGGCGCCGACGTCACGGCACCGTGACATTGACGCAGCTCCGTGCTGATTGGATGTTTTCAGCCAACAGCGCGCTGAAAAATCAGCTTGGCGCTCGGCTGAAAACTCCAGCGCCTCAGCACGCCTGCGGACGCTCGCAAGAGCCCCCTCTAAAGGCATCCTCATTGAGGATGCAGGGGCTCAGCACGGAGCGTCCGCACGGCTCAGCACGGCCTGTCCTTCTATGGACTCGGCCTTAGTCTGTGTCTCTGTCCTCTACCTCAGTATTCACAGGACACTGTAGGACATTTGGTCGCGGCCGTTTCGCCGTGACTCACCCCACCGCCAGCCACTTCGCCGCTAAGTTAAGTGCTTAAACCCCCTACCCTAAAACCCCTGTATCCTAAGCCCCCCTTACCTTAAACCCGTATCCTAAAAACCCCACTCTAACCGCTAAAACCATTTAAATTAACCCCATAAATAGTAATAACATTTACATTAGAAGTGGCTAGTGGGGGAGGGTCATTCTTCAGTCTAACACCTGCGGCATAATAGTCGCGGCAAAACTATTCTGATTCAAAGCTAAGTGAGGCTACACACCGTTTCAGCATAATGGGAAACGCACATTTTATTAGAACCAACAGCATGGAAATATAAAACATTAAGAACATTTTTCTTTAAATAAAACAATAAGAATTATACAAATAACCTGCATTTAAAATGTAATAACTTTTTTATACTCTTAAAATGCTCGTTTTATGCACCATAAACTAAATTCACTTTTCATTGTGATTTAGCGTAACACAGATACACGTGTCCACCTATATGTGAGCGTCTTAGTCGCTGGTTATCTCTAAAAATGCCTGACTTTAGAGATAGGTCTCTCCACTATGTGTCCTCTTGTGTGTGCTCAGGCTGGATAAATCACTAAATCCCTTCTCACATTCCCCACATACATACGGTCTCTCCCCTGTATGTGTCCTCTTGTGTATGTTCAGGTTGGATAACCAACTAAATCCCATCCCACATTCCCCACATACATGCGGTCTCTCCTCTGTGTGTGTCCTCTTGTGTCTGATCATGCTGGTTAAGCCACTAAATCCCATACCACATTCCACACATACATGCGGTCTCTCCCCAGTGTGTGTCCTCTTGTGTGTGTCCAGGTTGGATGAAACACTAAATCCCTTCCCACATTCCCCACATACATACGGTTTCTCCCCTGTATGTGTCCTCTTGTGTATGTTCAGGTGGGATAACAGAATAAATCCCTTCCCACATTCCCCACATACATGCGGTCTCTCCCCTGTGTGTGTACTCTTGTGTATGTTCAGACCGGATAACTGACTAAATCCCTTCCCACATTCCCCACATACATGCGGTCTCTCCCCTGTGTGTGTCCTCTTGTGTGTGTTCAGATTGGATAACTGACTAAATCCCTTCCCACATTCCCCACATACATAAGGTCTCTCCCCTGTGTGTGTCCTCTTGTGCCTGATCGCGCTGGTTACGTCACTAAATCCCTTCCCACATTCCCCACATACATGCGGTCTCTCCCCTGTGTGTGTCCTCTTGTGTGTGTTCAGATTGGATAACTGACTAAATCCCTTCCCACATTCCCCACATACATAAGGTCTCTCCCCTGTGTGTGTCCTCTTGTGCCTGATCACATTGGTAAAGTCACTAAATCCCTTCCCACATTCCCCACATACATGCGGTCTCTCCCCTGTGTGTGTCCACTTGTGTGTGTTCAGGCTGGATGAGTCCCTAAATCCCTTCCCACATTCCCCACATACATACGGTTTCTCCCCTGTATGTGTCCTCTTGTGTATGTTCAGGTGGGATAACAGACTAAATCCATTCCCACATTCCCCACATACATGCGGTCTCTCCCCTGTGTGTGTCCTCTTGTGTATGTTCAGACCGGATAACTGACTAAATCCCTTCCCACATTCCCCACATACATGCGGTCTCTCCCCTGTGTGTGTCCTCCTGTGTGTGTTCAGATTGGATAACTGACTAAATCCCTTCCCACATTCCCCACATACATGCGGTCTCTCCCCTGTGTGTGTCCTCTTGTGTGTGTTCAGATTGGATAACTGACTAAATCCCTTCCCACATTCCCCACATACATGCTTTCTGTCCCCGGTCTGTGTTCTCTTCTGTGCGTTCTGGTCTGATAACCATGTTAGACTCTTCCCACGTTCTCCAAGATCTGTTCCTGTGGCAGCTGCTAATATATATATTTTGGAATGAGAAGCAGTTACAGTGTTTATTAATTGCCTTGACTGGTTGAAAGATGCATTTTCTGTCATATTTATTGGAATGTTGCAAGATTTTTCTGTCTTCATCTTTTCCATATATTCATTTGGGTGTATGAACCTCAGATGTTTGAGGAGGTAATCCTGACTGCTAAAAGCAACCTTGCAGTGTTGGCATGGGTGGATTATTGGTGCGTGTTTTTGTACTAGATGAGACAAAAAAGTCACTGTTACACAAACTGTCTTACGAAAGATCATGCAGGAGAAGTAAGTTGGCATATCACAAAAAGTTCAGGATGAAAGTAAACTCTAGATGTACATTGTAAAAATGAAGGGTTTAGCACAACATGTGCAGCATTAGGGCCGGGAGGCTTACATTGGCTTACAATGGCACTGGGTCACTAGTGTTTATTGATGATGTGACAGAAGACAGAACAGCCGGATTAATTCTGAAGTGTATAGGGATATATTGTCTGCTCAGATTCAGCCAAATTCAGCGAAGTTGATTGGACGGCACTTCACTTTACAGATGGACAATGACCCAAAACATACTGCGAAAGCAACCCAGGAGTTTTTTAAGGCAAAAAAGTGGAATATTCTGCAATGGCCGAGTCAATCACCTGATCTCAACCCGATCGAGCATGCATTTCACTTGCTGAAGACAAAACTTAAGGCAAAAGACCCACGAACAAACAACTGAAGACAGCTGCAGTAAAGGCCTGGCAGACCATCACCAAGGAGGAAACCCATCGTTTGGTGATGTCCATGCGTTCCAGACTTCAAGCAGTTATTTCCTGCAAAGGATTCTCACCAAAGTATTAAAAATGAACATTTTATTTATGATTGTGTTAATTTGTCCAATTACATTTGAGCCCCTGAAATAATGGGACTGTGTATGAAAATGGTTGCAATTCCTAAACGTTTCATACGATATTTTTGATCAACCCCTTGAATTAAAGCTGAAAGTCTGCACTTCTATTGCATCTCGGTTGTTTCATTTCAAATCCATTGTGGTGGCGGACAGACCCAAAAATATGAAAATTGTGTCAGTGTCCAATTATTTCTGGACCTAACTGTATTTTGAATGTTCTTTCTTGTTTTGTTTTACATGTGTATATATTTTGTGTCAATGTTTAAAACCTCATTTGTCTAATAGTGATATTGGGCATTAGTTGACAAGGGAGCGGGGATAGAGGACGTGGGTGATAGTGGTAGTTGCCCTGGGGAGGGTGGTTAGGCTTCCCGTGGGGGTTGGGGGTGGTGATGAGAGGTTTTAAATCCCTTAATTACCGTAGCGACTAGAATGGCAATGTTTTACTGGCCACTAACGGGGTCAACAGGGTTAGGTAATGTTTTCTTTTAATTAAGTATTAACCCCTTTGGTGCCTGTGGTATACCATGGTAACCACAGGCATGGAATGGGTTAATGTTATTTTGATCATAGGTTTCTGTAATAATACACATTACAGAATCCTACGATAGAAATATTAACCCAATGCGGTATGTAACACATTATTAACGGTCACGTTAATTCCCACATCGCGAGATTGGCCCAAATATCGCACCCAGTAAATTATTACCACAATCTTGATATATACCATCTTCAAATTGTGGTAATAACAACCATTAGTTTATTATTTCCCTGGGCAGGGCCACCAACAGGGAGGGTTCTGCCAGGGTTGGCGTCCCTGGCCCGGTGAATCAGGGGGCCCAGCCGCCCCGGGCACCCTGTGCAGCTGCCAAGAGGGGTGTGTGACGGTGAAGGGGTACCCAGGCCACCAAATAAAGGTATTATGCCTGGCTGGGTGCCCCTGAGCTATATTGGGGAATTCTGAGTGTCAGCTCTTCAACCCAATTATGGTATATAACTGTTTGTATAATAATGTGCAGATCGTGAGTTTCAGGGGTGATTTTATGGTAAAATGTTGTCAGAGTGTGTTTGAGTAGAAGGAGGGCCGGTTTGCGGGTTACCCCGAAACATGTACTAAGGAATCCCCCAGATTCCTGAGGACATGAGGAACACACCACCGGATAAAATCCTCCCTTTGAAGCAATTTGCAGCTCACCGCCAAATCCCCCTGCTTCAGCACAAACCAAAACAGTAAGGGGAAAGTCCCCCAAGATTTATATGTTTAGTAAGGTAATGTTCAGAGTAAGTAATTCAGGGTGGAGGAAGGTACATTTGCATGGGAGCCACAGTGGCTACTCCGCCCCTAAGCTTCAAAGGCGATCCAGGATACGGACGTGTTAAATCTTTTGTTAGCAAGAAGGGGAGGAGACTGAGCGGCACCTGGTAAGAGGGCCAGGGTTCCATATGCTAAGTGACAAGTGAGGGAAGATGGAGTTTGTCACACATGCTCAGTGGCTATACTGAGGCTTTGTGCCAGGTTTCACAGGACTGGTAGAACCTGGCTATAGGTGGGACTATTGGTTCCCACGCCAAAGATTGGCTGCACATGATACAGATAGGCTTTTGAGGTTTTAAAAGTCCGGTGCAGCCAGTCAGGAGTTAGTTCCATCTATGTTCCATCTTGTACAGCAGATACCTCTAAGACTTTATCGTGCGGTACTAGGACGATTCCATCGCAACTAAGGATTGTACCCTGCTTCAAAAGTTCGTTAGAACTAAGGATTGGAAAACTAATCCTGCAAGGACAGTGTAACAGGGGACTTATCCCTGTTCAGTAATGTTCCTTTAATCTAGCAGTGTGGTAGTTCATTACTAAACACCACCTGCCTGATTAGATTGTTTACAAAAAGCCTGCCTTTGAGACAGGAAGTGACTCTCTCTTTAGCTCTGACTGAGAGCTGACCTTTGGAGAGACAGAGCAGAGGTTCTCGAGTCCCAGGAGAGACTGACCAAAAGAAACCCAGATCTCTGGAGCTGATTGCAAGACACCAAATAAGACTTCTAAACCTGGATGCTGATATTTTTCTGTGCACGCACGGGTGCGGTTCCAGGAGAGCAGAGAAGCTTACTCTACAGCAACTAAACAGATAAGACTTTCCTTATTAAGAGACTGCTTATATCTGCTTATTTTCATGTTATGTGTTTGGGCTGGGAGAAGCTTAACTAATGGAGATGTGAACTAATTGCAAGGATTTCACTAGAAATACTCCCAAGTGAATGAAAGCTTTGTTCCCCCCCCTGTGTTTGGATAATTTCCTGATGAAAAGGAAAAGGCACAATAAAGCCTATTATAATTTCACATTATAAAGCCTCCTAATTGTGTACCTCTGTGAACGTCCGTCTACAGACAGAACGAAAATATTCATTTCAGCGGAGAAAGAGGAGTCTCAAGCAGTGCCCCTAGCCAAAGACTGTCTCATGGCTCTATTTACGCACCAACCCTGCTCTGGGAATTGATGCCTAGAGACTTGATTTCTGTGAATTTCGTTCTGTGGACATTTTATTTTGTTTTGGCTCGTTCCAGGAAGTGTTTATTCGTGTTATTTTGTAAATCAAGCTGTGTTTGTTTCTTGTGTAAATAAATTTAAATTAATTTTATCTCTTGCTTTGTTCAATCAAAGGATCCAGAGTACCACAACGTGACTGGGTGCTGCGGTTATATCCCTTGCTGTCGGGCAAGGCAAAAGAGACCCTAAAGTCCTCCTCAAGGCATTACTGCTGCTGCGGTATGCCCTCACCCAAGAAGTGTACAGAGGCAACATCAGGACAGAGGAACGCCATCCTTAGGAGTCCTTTGTGAACTATGGTGCCTGCATGGCACGCCAGGGTACTCAGTGGGTGGAGGGTTGTGGTGCCACAAAGTACCACACGCTGCTGGACTTACATCTTCCATGAGCAGTTATTGCAGCAGTGTCCCTCAGATGTGAGGGCATGGGTCTTTGACAAAAAAACGAAGACTCATGAGGAGGCTGCCAGGATGGCTGACGAGTACTTATGCAGCCATGCCCTGATGGAGGAGAAAGGTGCTACCTGACGACCGGCTATGCCAGCCAAGGGAGCCAAGCAAACGGCTCAGTGGGTGCAAAGATCTGCAGCAGCAGAGCACAGCAATCCTAAACCTGCAGAATTTAGGCATGAGAAAAGGTGCTACCTGTGTAACAAACTCGGTCACATCAGACCTGACTGTCCGGACCGTGCCAGGTCCAGTGAACCCCATCTGGGGCAACGCTCTCCAGCTGCGAGACTACCTGGATCTACCGGGTTTGACAGTGCAGATGAACCATACCGCAAAGACCGCCCTTTTGAACTGTTAACCTCAATAGCTGGGCCGCCCGTCAATACACTGGATTGGGCGGTTGTGCCAGCGCCTACTCTTTGAGGTGGGGAGGTGTGATGGTGAAGGGGTACCCAGGCCACCAAATAAAGGTATTATGCCTGGCTGGGTGCCCCTGAGCTATATTGGGGAATTGTGCGTGTCAGCTCTTCAACCCAATTATGGTATATAACTGTTTGTATAATAAAGATGTATGTGGTTTTACTGTTCCAGGAGTGCCAACCAGCGGGGATGTGCAGGGCGTGAGTTTCAGGGGTGATTTTACGGTAGAATGTTGTCAGGGTGTGTTTGGGTAAAAGGGGGCCCGGGTTGCGGGTTCCCCCGAAACATGTACTCAGGAATCCCCCCAGATTCCTGAGGACATGATGAACAAAGACCACCGGATTTGTAAGGACAGAATGAAAATATTCATTTCGGCGGAGAAAGAGGGGTCGCAAGCTGCGCCCCAAGCCAAAGACTGTCTCATGGCTCTATTTGCGCATCAACCCCACTCTGGGAATTGATGTCTAGAGACTATTTCTGCGGATTTCGTTCCGTGGACATTTTATTTCGTTTTGCCCTGTTCCAGTAAGTGTTTATTCGTGTTGTAAATCAAGCTGTGTGTGTTTCTTCTGTAAATAAATTACAATATATTCTATCTCATGCTTTGTTCAATAAAAGGATCAAGATATTAAGGTGTTAAAAAGCTTGGTCTCCCGTGACAGGGGGGACAAAGGATAATGGCTACCAGTCGCGGCCAGGTCCCGGCTCTGCATCAGATGCAGGCCTTCCTGTCCCAGCCTCTGACGTCAGTGCGCTGTGCCCCTCTGACGTCAGCACGCCAAAGCTTCCGGTGCCCGCGGACTGGAAGCTCGGTGTGGGACACAGCGAGGAGGCCTGCATCTGATGGCCAGTCGTGGCCGGGTCCCGACTCTCCGCCCGTCCCTGCAGCCACCGCCAGTCCCGACCATCCCCAAGGTATGTTTACTTTTATTTATATGTATCAGGGGGGAGTCTTTTTATATGTTTTGGGAGGAGTGGGGGTCTTTTTATATGTATTGGGGGGAGTGGGTGTTGGTTTAGCTCATCTTGCCTATGTATATAATGGGCAGTATATTGGGGGGTCCAAACACTCCCTACTTACAACTCTGCACACCTCTGTTATACCTTGTGCCATCTAGGGGTTTAATGCATATAGCCTCAAGCATGCAATACCACACCAAGTGATCCGGTTTAAAACGCAGTTAAAAACATTTACTTTACAATTACTGTGGGTCACATATGCTCTGTAGCACTGGTTAATTGGGGCCACTTACCGCTTAAAAGGGGGGTCCAAACACTCCCTACTTACAACTCTGCACACCTCTGTTATACCTTGTGCCATCTAGGGGTTTAATGCATATAGCCTCAAGCATGCAATACCACACCAAGTGATCCGGTTTAAAACGCAGTTAAAAACATTTACTTTACAATTACTGTGGGTCACATATGCTCTGTAGCACTGGTTAATTGGGGCCACTTACCCCTTACAATTTTGTCCTATTGGCCATTATATACATAGGAAAGACAGGGCTAACGCCAGCCTGAAGTAGGTGATAAAATATTTGCGGTATTTCTGCCGTTCATCCCGTTAAGATAAATATTGGAACTTGATGTATGGCAGTTTTTACTTTAAAATGTGATATTATGCCCGTTTTGTATCGTATCTGATGCTTTTAATGGGTTTGAAAAAAGTGATTTCTTTTTGGCGCTGCAACGCTGATTCAATGCACGCTAATAATAAGGCGCTTTTTTATTGGCGGTTATACGGCATTTTTGGTTACCGCAGCTTGATGTATCCGGCCCTATGACTCAAGTCGTTTAGTGATATTAAGTTCTAGTTGACCCGTAATGGTGTATGCAGATTTATCACTATTTGCAATTTAACATCAGTAATAAGACAATAGAGATGTAACACAACACACATATTCTGATTACCTTGTGCTGACGCGTTACTTTTCCACTGCGTACACCACTTGATACCAAGCTCTTTCCCGTATTCATCTCCATACCAGACCAGGAGATCTGTGTGTTGGGGGAGATCTGTACAGGTTCTGTAGTAGATTTTCCTGTGGTACTGGAACGCCACAAGGTTCTGTTCTTTCTCGTTTCTCGCACAATTTACAAACCTAAAATTGGGACAGTTAGTGAGGTCTCAAAATAATGTCTATTTTATAAAGGAAGAGCTGAAAAAAGATACAAGTTGATAATAATGTGACTTTTCTTTTCTTTCTTCTCTATAGCTTTTGAGGTGATCAGAGGTTAACGAAGAGCCATGTATATATACTAGAGGTGCGCTAACTTTTCTGTTTTGCCCCCCCCCTGTCAGCTCCCCCCCCCTTCCCGGCTCTGAGCTTTGCGGCGTCATATGATATCATGACGTCACGTGACGCTGTGTTGTCATAGCGACGCATCGCCGAAGAGGCAGTTCATGGCCACGCCAAGCCCCCCTCCCCCCGCGCATCCCATCGCTCCACATAGACCACAGATCGCAGATTTGACCCGTGCAGGCAGTCAGACGCACGTGCAGCAGTGACCACTGGGGTCGTAGCCTAAGGCCGAGTCCATAGAACGACAGGCCGCGCTGAGCCGTGCGGACGCTCAGCGCTGAGCCGTTGCATCCTCAATGAGGATGCCTTGAGAGGGGGCTCACGCAAGCGTCCGCAGGCGTGCTGAGGCTTTGGAATTCTCAGCCGACAGCCAAGCTGTTTTTCAGCGCGCTGTCGGCTGAAAACATCCAATAAGCCTGAAGCAGCGTCAACGTCACGGCGCGGTGACGTTGACATCGTGACGTTGACGTCAGTGTGTCGCAGGCGATTGGCCCAGCGACGTCACTGCCCCGCCTCCAACCACCTCCCCCCGGCTCCCTTCGCGCACGCTGGCTCGCCTGCAAGTCCGTGGAATCGCGCTGACTTAAGCAGGCGAGCCTCAGCGTTAGCGCGCCTCCGCTCTCCTGAAGCCTCTATGGCCCCGGCCTTAGGCTACATACGAGCAGCAATGGTGCTCAACAATGCTGTGAGGAGAAGACAGGAGTGAGGGGAGAGGTGCAAAGAGCTGCTGTGATCACATGCTCATTGCCATTAACGTGAGTGGATGTTAAAGTGCAATTGAGGCTATTGCACTTTAGTGAATCTAGTGTTTGGTAAACAGAGGAGGCAAAGTGGATACGGAAAAATAACCCCCTGCAGATCAGTACCTGGGAGGCAAATAAAGGGTGTGGGAGGAAGGGGATACAGAACACAAACAGCAATAGAAACACAGTAAGAGAAACAATCTGGGACTGGTAACTGTTCTCTTGAGGGGATATAGGGGAAATAATTTGACAAGCTGTATGGGGGATAAATAAAATGAATATTTCTGTAACTTCAGTAGTTTCGGGAGGTTTTGCAAGGATTTGGAAAGACAATAAGTGATTGTAATTGTCACAGAGTAATAGTCTGGAGAATATAGATTTGCCATTAGCTGCCCAGTATACTACGTAAAGTAGTGTAGGTGACAGCAACCAAAGTTATCCATAATGTCAACAACTGCATCTGGTTAAATAAGGCTTTGAAAAGTGTGGCCCTGCGTTCCTAAGACGGGGAAAGACTTGTGTGGGGTGAGAGGAAAAGGAGCGCTTAGGATAGCTAGCAAGAAGAAAAGGCTGATTACTTCAAACCCAAAAGAGTTTGTACAGAGTAGGAAAATGGTATTTAAAGGGACAGTCGATCCTAAGAAGAACGTGAACCAACAATAATGGCATATTTAGTAGGTTAAATGTAGCAAATTGTCAAGTTAAAAAACCCGTTTACCAAACAAAAAAACATAACACTTCCATAGAAAACAAAGTACCGTATTTCCTCGATTCAAAGACCCACCTTGTTTCCCATTTTCACATGTCTGGAATAGGGATGCGTCTTAGAATCAATGTACTAAAAAAAAAAAAAAATTTAATCAGCTAGGGGCGCTGCTGCTGGAGATGCCCGCCGGGGATCTTCCAGTCTGCAGAAAGAGCATGGCTGCAATCACGCCCCCCTCCTCCCCTTCCATGAGGTGCAGAGATCGGAGATGCCTGCCAGGGATCTTCACATTGCCCAGAAGCCCCCCTCCCGAATCCTTGTGTGAACTGCAGGAGGTGCAGAGGTAGCTGTGTCTCTCTCTGTGTCTGTGTCTCACCCTCTGTGTGCCTCTCTCTCTGTCTCTGTGTGTGTCTTTCTTTGTGTCTGTATGTGCCTCCCTCCCCCCTTCCCTCCATTCGCCCTCCCCCTTCCCTCCATTCGCCCTCCCCCTTCCCTCTCCCCCCCTTCCCTCTCCCCCCCTTCCCTCCATTCGCTCTCCCCCTTCCCTCCATTCGCTCTCCCCCTTCCCTCCATTCGCTCTCCCCCCCTTCCCTCCATTCGCTCTCCCCCCCTTCCCTCCATTCGCTCTCCCCCCCTTCCCTCCATTCGCTCTCCCCCCTTCCCTCCATTCGCTCTCCCCCCCTTCCCTCCATTCGCTCTCCCCCCCTTCCCTCCATTCGCTCTCCCCCCCTTCCCTCCATTCGCTCTCCCCCCCTTCCCTCCATTCGCTCTCCCCCCTTCCCTCCATTCGCTCTCCCCCCTTCCCTCCATTCGCTCTCCCCCCCTTCCCTCCATTCGCTCTCCCCCCCCTTTCCTCCACTCGCTCTTACCCCCTTCCCTCTCCCCCTTCCCTCCATTCGCTCTCCCTCCCTTCCCTCTCCCCCCCTTCCCTCCATTCGCTCTCCCCCCTTCCCTCCATTCGCTCTCCCCCTTCCCTCTCCCCCTTCCCTCTCCCCCCCTTCCCTCCATTCGCTCTCCCTCGCCTTTCCTCCATTCTCTCCCTCCCCTCCATTCTCTCCCTCCCCCTTCCTCCCCTCTCCTCCATTCTCTCCCCCCCTCCATTCTCTCCCCTCCATTCTCTCCCTCCCTCCTTTCCTCCATTCTGTGTCTGCCTGTCCCTCCCCATTGGTTATTGAAGGGTCATGTAACCCTGCTAGTTAAAAAAAATAAAAAATTCTGCACTAATATAGTGGGATTTTTCCCCCATTTTTTTAAAAAATTAAATCAAGGTTGTGTCTTACAGTAGAATCAATGGCGTCTTACATTCGAGGAAATAGGGTAATTATAATGCCCTCATTAATCAAAACACATACATGTTCCTGGAGAAATACAGAACAGGATTTCTTTCACAATACACAAATAACTAAAACAGTTATTTTAACCCTTTGAGTGACGGAGGGGTCACATGATCGCTCCCTCACTGATGACAGCTCTCTGTCTGTGTGTGTCTCATTCTCTGTGTGTGTCCCTCTGTGTGTGTGTGTCTCTCTCTCTGTGTCTGTGCCTCTCCCCTTCCCTCCATTTGCTCCCTCCCCCCTTTTGCTCCCTTCCCCCTTTCGCTCCCTTCCCCCTTTTGCTCCCTTCCCTCCCTCCCTTCCCTCCATTCGCTCCCTCCCCCCATCCCTCCATTCGCTCTTCCCCTTCCCTCCATTCGCTCTTCCCCCTTCCCTCCATTCGCT
The DNA here is from genome assembly GCF_040206685.1 of Ascaphus truei. Taxonomy (NCBI): domain Eukaryota; kingdom Metazoa; phylum Chordata; class Amphibia; order Anura; family Ascaphidae; genus Ascaphus; species Ascaphus truei. The sequence continues at coordinate 36,625,442 of NC_134497.1, read as the reverse complement.
CTCCCCACCTTCCCTCCTTTCACTCTCCCCCCCTTCCCTCCTTTCGCTCTCCCCCCTTCCCTCCATTCGCTCTCCCCCCCTTCCCTCCTTTCGCTTTCCACCCCCTTCCCTCCTTTCGCTTTCCACCCCCTTCCCTCCTTTCGCTCTCCCCCCCTTCCCTCCTTTCGCTCTCCCCCTTCCCTCCATTCGCTCTCCCCCCTTCACTCCATTCGCTCTCCCCCCTTTCCTCCATTCGCTCTCCCCCCCTTCCCTCCATTCGCTCTCCCCCCTTCCCTCTCCCCCGCCTTCCCTCCATTCTCTCCCCCCTTCCCTCCATTCTCTCTCCCCCTTCCCTCCATTCCCTCCCCCCTTTGCTCCATTCTTTCCCTCCATTCTCTCCCTCCCCCCTTTCCTCCATTCTGTGTCTGCCTGTCCCTCCCCATTGGTTATTGAAGGGTCATGACACCCTGCTAGTTAAAATAAAATAAAAAATTCTGCACATTTAATATAGTGGGATTTTTTCCCCATTTTTTAAAATTAAATCAAGGTTGTGTCTTAGAATTAATGGCGTCTTACATTCGAGGAAATAGGGTAATTATAATGCCCTCATTAATCAAAACACATAAATGTTCCTGGAGAAATACAGAACAGGATTTCTTTCACAATACACAACTAAGTAAAACAGTTATTTTAACCCTTTGAGTGACGGATGGGTCACGTGATCGCTCCCTCGCTGATGACAGCTCTCTGTCTGTGTGTGTCTCATTCTCTGTGTGTCCCTCTCTCTGTGTGTGTGTCTCTCTGTGTCTGTGCCTCTCCCCTTCCCTCCATTTGTTCCCTCCCCCCTTTTGCTCCCTCCACCCCTCCCCCCCTCCCCTCCATTCGCTCCCTCCCCCCATCCCTCCATTCGCACCCTCCCCCCATCCCTCCATTCGCTCTTCCCCTTCCCTCCTTTCACTCTCCCCCCTTCACTCCATTCGCTCTCCCCCCTTTCCTCCATTCGCTCTCCCCCCCTTCCCTCCATTCGCTCTCCCCCCTTCCCTCTCCCCCGCCTTCCCTCCATTCTCTCCCCCCTTCCCTCCATTCTCTCTCCCCTTCCCTCCATTCTCTCTCCCCCTTCCCTCCATTCCCTCCCCCCTTTGCTCCATTCTTTCCCTCCATTCTCTCCCTCCCCCCTTTCCTCCATTCTGTGTCTGCCTGTCCCTCCCCATTGGTTATTGAAGGGTCATGACACCCTGCTAGTTAAAAAAAAATAAAAAATTCTGCACATTTAATATAGTGGGATTTTTTCCCCATTTTTTAAAATTAAATCAAGGTTGTGTCTTAGAATTAATGGCGTCTTACATTCGAGGAAATAGGGTAATTATAATGCCCTCATTAATCAAAACACATAAATGTTCCTGGAGAAATACAGAACAGGATTTCTTTCACAATACACAACTAAGTAAAACAGTTATTTTAACCCTTTGAGTGACGGATGGGTCACGTGATCGCTCCCTCGCTGATGACAGCTCTCTGTCTGTGTGTGTCTCATTGTCTGTGTGTGTCTCATTCTGTGTGTTGTCTGTGTGTCTCTCTCTCTCTGTCTCTGTGTGTCTCCCTCTCCCCTTCCCTCCATTCGCTTCCTCCCCCCCTTACCTCCATTCGCTCTTCCCCCTTCCCTCCATTCGCTCTCCCCCTTCCCTCTCCCCCGCCTTCCCTCCATTCGCTCTCCCCCCCTTCCCTCCATTCGCTCTCCCCCTTCCCTCAATTCGCTCTCCCCCTTCCCTCTCCCCCGCCTTCCCTCTGTTCTCTCCCTCCCCTCCCCCGCCTTCCATCTCCCCCGCCTTCCCTCCATTCGCTCTCCCCCACTTCCCTCCATTCGCTCTCCCCCACTTCCCTCCATTCGCTCTCCCCCTTCCCTCTCCCCCGCTTTCCCTCCATTCGCTCTCCCCCGCCTTCCCTCCATTCTCTCCCTCCCCTCACCCGCCTTCCCTCCATTCGCTCTCTCCCCCCCTTCCCTCCATTCGCTCTCCCCCCCTACCCTCCATTCGCTCTCCCCCCCTACCCTCCATTCGCTCTCCCCCCCTACCCTCCATTCGCTCTCCCCCCCTACCCTCCATTCGCTCTCCCCCCCTTCCCTCCATTCGCTCTCCCCCCCTTCCCTCCATTCGCTCTCCCCCCCTTCCCTCCATTCGCTCTCCCCCGCCTTCCCTTCATTCGCTCTCCCCCGCCTTCCCTCCATTCTCTCCCTCCCCCGCCTTCCCTCCATTCGCTCTCCCCCGCCTTCCCTCCATTCTCTCCCTCCCCCTTCCCTCCATTCGCCCTCCCCCTTCCCTCTCCCCACCTTCGCCCTCCCCCTTCCCTCTCCCCCCCCCCCTTCCCTCTCCCCCCCTTCGCCCTCCCCCTTCGCCCTCCCCCTTCCCTCTCCCCCCCTTCGCCCTCCCCCTTCCCTCTCCCCCCCTTCGCCCTCCCCCTTCCCTCTCCCCCCCTTCGCCCTCCCCCTTCCCTCTCCCCCCCTTCCCTCCATTCGCTCTCCCCCTTCCCTCCATTCTCTCTCCCCCCCTTCCCTCCATTCGCTCTCCCCCTTCCCTCCATTCGCTCTCCCCCTTCCCTCTCCCCCCCTTCCCTCTCCCCCCCTTCCCTCTCCCCCCCTTCCCTCCATTCGCTCCCCCCTCTTCCCTCCATTCGCCCTCCCCCCTTCCCTCCATGCTCTCTCACCCCCTTCCCTCCATTCGCTCTCCCCCCCTTCCCTCCATTCGCTCTCCCCTGCCTTTCCTCCATTCTCTCCCTTCTCTCCTCTCCCTCCCCCCTCCATTCTCTCCCTCCCCCCCTTCCCTCCCCCGTTTGCTCCATTCTTTCCCTCCCCCCTTTCCTCCATTCTGTGTCTGCCTGTCCCTCCCCATTGGTTATTGAAGGGTCATGTAACCCTGCTAGTTAAAAAAAATAAAAAATTCTGCACATTTAGTATAGTGGGATTTTTTCCCCATTTTTTAAAATTAAATCAAAGTTGTGTCTTAGAATCAATGGCGTCTTACATTCGAGGAAATAGGGTAATTATAATGCCCTCATTAATCAAAACACACAACTGTTCCTGGAGAAATACAGAACAGGATTTCTTTCACAATACACAAATAAGTAAAACAATTATTTTAACCCTTTGAGTGACGGAGGGGTCATGTGATCGCTCCCTCGCTGATGACAGACTGGACGGGGAGACCCCCTCCCTTCTATCCCACGTAGTGATAGATCCGTCCTGCCGTGCACAGGAGCACAGAATGACAACTTCGCTAGGAAAACCAGCAGGATTATTATGACGTAGCTATTACATCATGGGGCCAGACGCGGAGACATAGTGATTTCATGTTTTTCCGCCACTAGGTTGGATTTAAGGGCTGGGACTCGCTGCGCTCGGCGGCGCGGACGGCCGCACGAGCGTTCCCCACCAGCAGGGGAATCCTCCCCAGCCGGTCCCAGTCCCCCCCGCTGCTGGCTCACTACGCACTGTGACGCATCAGCCGGCAGGGGATTCAAGAAAATTGTGATCCCGAGCGGTGACGCGTCACGTGGTGCGCTGATGAGCCAATCAGCGGCGGGGGCGGGAGCTCTCATCAGGCAGCTTCCTACTCAAGGTAGTGTGTGTTTTTGTGGCAGAAGGGGGAGGGAGCTGCTTACCTTACAGCAGCCCGCAGCAGCTCCCTCCTGCAGCCCGAGCCCGTGGAGCAAGAGAGGGGGGGGAGTATCGGGTCCCTCCGCTCAAGCCACGCCCCCACGTCCACCTCCCGCTCCCTACAGACCGCATATCACATAATGATATGTAGTTTGCCTTGTTATCTTATGCCCAGATAAATGTGTGTAATAATGCAGCTTTTGACTGTAAGCTCATAACATTGAACCATCTTTTAACTTGCTCCTTTTCAGCTTTAACCTTCATTTTGGCAGAAAAATCATTTAAGAAAGAAAATATCAGCATGGCAGCTCCCAGCTCTTCAGACTAATTTATAGTCATTATATATCCTTTATGGCACCAATATAGTGCATACATGTTGCTTCAATTTACTGTTATTTAAGTGTAACTTAATTTGACTTCTCCACAGTTCAGTAAGTGTGCTGAGCTGTCTCTGAGTGACTCTATTTTGTTATTGTTTTCCTGGTTGCTTGGCGACGTGACGTCATAATGCGCTGCGATGAAGTCAGACAACAACCAGGAAGTAGAGGCTGCAGTGGCTGCCCGGCTGTAAACACAGGTGATGGGTATGAGGTGATTGTGTAACCCCTAGGGGTGTATATACTTGTTAGTGTCACTATTGCAGTAAGGTGAATGGTCTGAGGAGAGGACGTGTCTGTCCTGAAACGCCACGTGTTTGCATATACCTGCTCTGATGCTTTGAATACAAAGTAAGTTACTTACAGAAAAGGCTCCTGTGTGCTTCCTGCACCACTTTATTTCTTCATCTTCTCTTTCCCGGAAGTGGAGACACTGACTACATCCAGGTCACAGCTCTGTGTCCTACTGCGCATGCTCACACTAAGGGGATCATGGGAGTTGTAGTTTTTAGAATTCAAAACGGATCAAGTGTCACATACTGTGCAGATTAGAAACAAGACAGTAACATTTCCCAGGCACTGTGCTAGGGAAAGATAGTACTTTCTGCATGTAGATGTGTATACTGCTCTTGGTCCTTAATATATTCCTGTAAAGCTGCTTCAGTTCGTCCCTTTTGGCCAATGTTGATATGAAGGAGGAACTGCGCATGCTCACACTATGGGGCTCATGGGAGTTGTAGTTTTTAGACTTCAAAATGGATCACGTGTCACATACTGTGTAGATTAGAAAGATTACACAGAGCCCCCTGCCTGCTCCCTCGCACAGAGCCAAGGTTGCCACCTTCAATTGATGGCCAACCTGGAGGGGGGAAAATCCCTTATATGGCGGCGTGCTGCGGGGTCTCATGACATCCTGCTGCAACTCCCCCTCCAATTGCAGTGAATGCTATGTGATGTTGTGACGCTACACGGTGTCATGTTGTCATGGCAAAGTGACGCCGCGTAGTGTCGACATCAAGTAGCGTCCAATTGACATGGTAACGTGCAGCCATGTTCGGTGCAGTTGAAGGGGAATTGCAGAAGAATGCCGATGACGTGGACACCACAGCAAGCGGCCACCCTCCCCCGCAGCAGCACACCGCCACTGCCACCCGGAGATTGACGGGCTAACCTGTAGCCCGGAGGAAAGTACCTGAAACCCGGAGTCTCCAGGTCAAACCCTGCACAGGCCCTCCCCCTGCTCCCTCACCCAGAGCCCCCCCCCTGCTCCCTCTCCCAGAGCCCCCCCCCCGCTCCCTCACCCAGAGCCCCCCCTGCTCCCTCACCCAGAGCCCCCCCCTGCTCCCTCACCCAGAGCCCCCCCCCTGCTCCCTCACCCAGAGCCCCCCCCCTGCTCTCTCACCCAGAGCCCCCCCCTGCTCCCTCACCCAGAGCCCCCCCTTGCTCCTTCACCCAGAGCCCCCCTTGCTCCTTCACCCAGAGCCCCCCTTGCTCCTTCACCCAGAGCCCCCCTTGCTCCTTCACCCAGAGCCCCCCTTGCTCCTTCACCCAGAGCCCCCCCCCTGCTCCTTCACCCAGAGCCCCCCCTGCTCCTTCACCCAGAGCCCCCCCTGCTCTTTCACCCAGAGCCCCCCTGCTCCTTCACCCAGAGCCCCCCTGCTCCTTCACCCAGAGCCCCCCCTGCTCCTTCACCCAGAGCCCCCCCTGCTCCTTCACCCAGAGCCCCCCCTGCTCCTTCACCCAGAGCCCCCCCTGCTCCTTCACCCAGAGCCCCCCCTTGCTCCTTCACCCAGAGCCCCCCCCTGCTCCCTCACCCAGAGCCCCCCCCTGCTCCCTCACCCAGAGCCCCCCCCTGCTCCCTCACCCAGAGCCCCCCCTGCTCCCTCACCCAGAGCCCCCCCTGCTCCCTCACCCAGAGCCCCCCCTGCTCCCTCACCCAGAGCCCCCCCCTGCTCCCTCACCCAGAGCCCCCCCCTGCTCCCTCACCCAGAGCCCCTCCCTGCTCCCTCACCCAGAGCCCCCCCCTGCTCCCTCACCCAGAGCCCCCCCTGCTCCCTCACCCAGAGCCCCCCCTGCTCCCTCACCCAGAGCCCCCCCCTGCTCCCTCACCCAGAGCCCCCCCCTGCTCCCTCACCCAGAGCCCCCCCTGCTCCCTCACCCAGAGCCCCCCCTGCTCCCTCACCCAGAGCCCCCCCTGCTCCCTCACCCAGAGCCCCCCCCTGCTCCCTCACCCAGAGCCCCCCCCTGCTCCCTCACCCAGAGCCCCCCCCTGCTCCCTCACCCAGAGCCCCCCCCTGCTCCCTCACCCAGAGCCCCCCCCTGCTCCCTCACCCAGAGCCCCCCCCTGCTCCCTCACCCAGAGCCCCCCCCTGCTCCCTCACCCAGAGCCCCCCCCTGCTCCCTCACCCAGAGCCCCCCCTGCTCCCTCACCCAGAGCCCCCCCTGCTCCCTCACCCAGAGCCCCCCCTGCTCCCTCACCCAGAGCCCCCCCTGCTCCCTCACCCAGAGCCCCCCTGCTCCCTCACCCAGAGCCCCCCTGCTCCCTCACCCAGAGCCCCCCCTGCTCCCTCACCCAGAGCCCCCCCTGCTCCCTCACCCAGAGCCCCCCCTGCTCCCTCACCCAGAGCCCCCCCTGCTCCCTCACCCAGAGCCCCCCCTGCTCCCTCACCCAGAGCCCCCCCCTGCTCCCTCACCCAGAGCCCCCCCCTGCTCCCTCACCCAGAGCCCCCCCTGCTCCCTCACCCAGAGCCCCCCCTGCTCCCTCACCCAGAGCCCCCCCTGCTCCCTCACCCAGAGCCCCCCCTGCTCCCTCACCCAGAGCCCCCCCTGCTCCCTCACCCAGAGCCCCCCCTGCTCCCTCACCCAGAGCCCCCCCTGCTCCCTCACCCAGAGCCCCCCCTGCTCCCTCACCCAGAGCCCCCCCTGCTCCCTCACCCAGAGCCCCCCCTGCTCCCTCACCCAGAGCCCCCCCTGCTCCCTCACCCAGAGCCCCCCCTGCTCCCTCACCCAGAGCCCCCCCTGCTCCCTCACCCAGAGCCCCCCCTGCTCCCTCACCCAGAGCCCCCCCTGCTCCCTCACCCAGAGCCCCCCCTGCTCCCTCACCCAGAGCCCCCCCTGCTCCCTCACCAGAGCCCCCCCTGCTCCCTCACCCAGAGCCCCCCCTGCTCCCTCACCCAGAGCCCCCCCTGCTCCCTCACCCAGAGCCCCCCCTGCTCCCTCACCCAGAGCCCCCCCTGCTCCCTCACCCAGAGCCCCCCCTGCTCCCTCACCCAGAGCCCCCCCTGCTCCCTCACCCAGAGCCCCCCCTGCTCCCTCACCCAGAGCCCCCCCTGCTCCCTCACCCAGAGCCCCCCCTGCTCCCTCACCCAGAGCCCCCCCTGCTCCCTCACCCAGAGCCCCCCCTGCTCCCTCACCCAGAGCCCCCCCCTGCTCCCTCACCCAGAGCCCCCCCTGCTCCCTCACCCAGAGCCCCCCATGCTCCCTCACCCAGAGCCCCCCCTGCTCCCTCACCCAGAGCCCCCCCTGCTCCCTCACCCAGAGCCCCCCCTGCTCCCTCACCCAGAGCCCCCCCTGCTCCCTCACCCAGAGCCCCCCCTGCTCCCTCACCCAGAGCCCCCCCTGCTCCCTGACACAGAGCAGCCCCCCCTGCTCCCTGACACAGAGCAGCCCCCCCCTGCTCCCTGACACAGAGCAGCCCCCCCTGCTCCCTGACACAGAGCAGCCCCCCTTGCTCCCTGACACAGAGCAGCCCCCCTTGCTCCCTGACACAGAGCAGCCCCCCTTGCTCCCTGACACAGAGCAGCCCCCCTTGCTCCCTGACACAGAGCAGCCCCCCCTGCTCCCTGACACAGAGCAGCCCCCCTTGCTCCCTGACACAGAGCAGCCCCCCTTGCTCCCTGACACAGAGCAGCCCCCCCTGCTCCCTGACACAGAGCAGTCCCCCCTGCTCCCTGACACAGAGCAGCCCCCCTTGCTCCCTGACAGAGAGCGCCCCGCCGTGCTCCATCACACACACACACACACACACACACACACACACACACACACACACACACACACACACACACACACACACACACACACACACACACACACACACACACACACACACACACACACACACACACACACACACACACACATATATAGGGTGACCATTTGTCCCGTTTTTGCCGGAACAGTACTGTTTTTTTCCTGATCACCCTGGCAGTGGGCACCATTGGGTTAATCCCTTCTCACTCTAGGTAGGACAGGAAGTAGACTTTTGCAGGTACTGTAGGCCATTTTTTATTTTGTAAAGGGACTCACCTACTGCACCTAGTGCAGATATCCAGGGTCTCAGCCCCTCTGCCCTGAAGCTCCGATCGACACGCCCTGCTGGTGGCAAGACTGAGACCCCTTAGAGTCGGGGGAGCCCCTGGAACCCATTACATCCGTGGGGTGGGGAGCAGCTGCAGCCGCGGGCGTGGAAGCTTACATGCAAGGAAGCCCCAGTACCAAACGGAAGGTAAACAGAGGGGTGAATAGCAGCTGCAGCTGAGAGCCGTGGAGGCCCAGACTCACCGCATTAGCGTCTGGTACGCTGCGGTAAAAGTACCCCAGGAGCCCGCTACACGCGGAGGGGGGAGCAGCCATAGCTGCGAGCCGGAGAAAAGGCTCAAATTGACCGCGCTAGCGTCTGGAACGCTGCGGTAGAGGGAACAGTGCACGCGGCCGCACGGGAGCACGCGCGTCACGTTCCGGCCGGCAGATGCGTGCACAGACACGCGGGCCGTGCACGAGCACTTGATGACGTCATAGAAGCGACGAACACACTGTGTGTATGTGTGAGTGAGAGCTGCAGCATGTAACTCTCAGCAGGGAGAAGCAAAGTGCTGGAAATGGATTTGAAAATGAAAATACCCAAAACTTCAGTTCCCCAGACTAGGTGAGTCCTTAGTTTTTAGTTCTACATGGGAAAGAGAGATGGTCTATATACATTAGGGTGTATGTTTAGTATTTATTTTGTTTTATAATATAGTTCGGTGGTTACCCTCCCAGAAGCAGAATCTTCAAAAGGGACGGGGGAATCCCTGCAACATAAATGGAAGGTTGCTAAGAAAACTAAATGGTGTTCAGCTTGTGAGAAACCAGCCCTAATAGGGAAGTAATTATGTGAAGATTGTCTTAAGGCAGCTGCAGGTGATACCAATGAACAAATGAGCACTTTCCTTGTACTGTATGAAGGAGGCTGTTAAACAGAGTGTTGATGTGGCAGTCCAGCAAGCTGTTAACCCTGCACAGAAAAGATCTAGATCCCAAACCAGTCTGGATAAGGGGAAAGGTTTTTCATCAGATGAGTCTGACATTGATTGTTTTCAAGTATCAGAGGGTGAAATGGATTCATCAGATCAAGATATTCAGGAAGAGGAATCTGAATTTGATGTAGAAATGGTGGATACACTCATCAAAGCCATGATACAGGCACTGGAACTAGAAGACACTGAGGAGTTAACCCACAAGAAGGATAAACTTTTGGGGGCAAAACAAAGAAAAGGTAGAGTCTTTCCTATCCATCAAGTAATTAAGGACCTCATTCAGGTGGAGTTGGCGCGACCAGACGCCAGAGTATTTACACCTAAAAGATTTGGGAAGATGTATCCATTCCCACAAGAGGAGGAAATTTTTTTGGGATGTCAGCCCAAAGGTGGATACTGCTATATCCAGAATAGTAAAAAAGACCACAATCCCAATAGAGGAAGCTGCGTCATTGAAGGACGCTATGGATAGGAAGATGGATTATGTATTGAAGAAAGCATACGTTACCGCAGGAACATCCTACAAACCTGCCATAGCAACTACGTCAGCAGCAAGGGCTATGCGAGTATGGATTGCCAACATTGAAGAGGCAATAGACAACGGCGTAAAAAGAAGTGCTATTCTTAAAGCACTGTCAGAAGTAAAATGGGCAACAGATTACATAGCAGAAGCCTCATTGGATGCGATAAAATTAGCAGCCAAATCTATGGCGCTGGCGGTATCAGCAAGAAGGGCTTTATGGCTCAGAAACACAAAAACACAAAAGACACAGCCCACTTTTGTCCTTTATGGCTCAGACAGTGGATGGCTGACACAGCATCAAAGAACAGCTTGTGTGGATTACCAGTTGAAGGTGAGTTCCTCTTCGGTAACAAACTGGATGCAATAATAACAAAAGCATCAGGAGGTAAGAGCACTTTTTTACCTCAGGAAAACAGGGCCAGAAGATTCGGTTTCCAATAGGCTAATAGAAACCAGTATAAGGAAGCAAAGGCATATAGACCTGGCAGGGCATCTCCAAGACAAACAACATGGAGGGGCGGCCAGAACCGGCTTTTTCGTGGCGCCAGAGGAAGAGGATCATTCACAAAGAATAAGTCCACATGAAGGTCAGAGGGCCCAGCAGTTGCCAGTAGGAGGGCGACTGAAGCAGTTTTCTGCAACATGGGCCCAAACAATACAGGACAATTAGGTATTATAGACCATTCATCAGGGGTACAGTATAGAATTCAGAGATGCCAAGAAGAAATATGGGCTTAATAACATGGATACAGTCCAAGGAAAAAAGAAGGCAGATGAATTCGGCTTTAAAGATATTAGTACAAGCAGAAGTAATAAAGAAGGTACCTCAGGAAGACAGAGGAAGTGGAATTTATTCCAGGATTTTTCTAGTAAAGAAACCTACAGGGGATTACAGAGCAATCCTAGACCTAAGAAAGGTGAATTTATTCTTGAAAATAAGAAAATTCTAGATGGTGTCGTTGAACCTGATTATTCAAGAGGTACAACCAGGAGACTGGATGGTGGCGATAGACTTAAAAGATGCTTATCTACATGTGCCCATAGCAAAGGGACACCAAAGATTCCTAAGGTTTGCAGTAAATCAAAATCATTATCAGTACACAGCACTGCCATTTGGTATGGCGACTTCCCCAAGGACGTTTACAAAGGTTCTAGCCCCTATAGTGGCAGAAATTAGAGAAAGAGGGGTAGAAATATACCCATACCTGGACGACATCCTGGTAAAATCAAAAAGTCTGGAGCAACTCCAACAAGACCAGAAGATGGTAATAACCTTCCTGGAACAGCATGGTTGGTTAATAAACAGAGACAAGAGCCATCTCATGCCCACTCATCTGTTAAGATTTCTGGGGGTAGAATTCGACACAGCAAAAGGAGAAGTGAGACTACCAGACGCAAAGAGGCAAGACATAGCCATGCAAACAAAGAAGCTCAGGAAAGCTACCAGGACTTCAGCAGAAGTATGCATGAAGCTCCTAGGGAAATTCCCTGCAACATTAAGCGTCACAAAATGGGCAGCACTACATATGAGACCATTACAAAACAATTCCTGCAGCAATGGAACGGGAATCACAAGGGCACAAGACAAAGAATCTTGTTACACCCACACACAAAAAGGAATTAAAGTGGTGGGAAGATACTCGAAACCTGGAAAAAAAGGACAAACACTACAACCATTGCACTGGGTAAGAATTACAACAGATGCGAGCAACGCAGGTTGGGGTGCCAAGATGGGAGAAACATTGGTGCATGGAAGCTGGGATTGGTCGCAGGCAGGTCAGAGGAAGCCGGGGGCGGGACTTCCGCTTTGTGCAAAGCACGTGAGTGTGTCTGTTTTCCCGCTCTGTGCGCGGTGAGTGTTCCCCTTCTGTCCCGGGTCCCAGCCAGGGGGGTAATAGGAGGTGGTAGCGGCGGTGCGCCTGCCTTTGTACCACCTACCTTGTACATTTGCCCCCCGGCGCTCCCACCTTTGCCCCCCGGCGCTCCCACCTTTGTCCCCCGGCGCTCACTTCCCCCCGTCCCCTTGGTGTGGGTGATCGGCTCGGGGTGCGGGCAGTGGTTGCTGCGCGGTCGCGGGTGGTGCAGGGGGAAGCGGGGTGTGTGTATCAGTGTGTATCAGTGGGTGTGTGTGTATGTATCAGTGGGTCTGTGTGTGTGTATCAGTGGGTCTGTGTGTGTGTATCAGTGGGTCTGTGTGTGTGTATCAGTGGGTCTGTGTGTGTGTGTATCAGTGGGTCTGTGTGTGTGTGTGTGTATCAGTGGGTCTGTGTGTGTGTGTGTGTATCAGTGGGTCTGTGTGTGTGTGTGTGTATCAGTGGGTCTGTGTGTGTGTGTATCAGTGGGTCTGTGTGTGTGTATCAGTGGGTCTGTGTGTGTGTATCAGTGGGTCTGTGTGTGTGTATCAGTGGGTCTGTGTGTGTGTATCAGTGGGTCTGTGTGTGTGTATCAGTGGGTCTGTGTGTGTGTATCAGTGGGTCTGTGTGTGTGTATCAGTGGGTCTCTGTGTGTGTATCAGTGGGTCTGTGTGTGTGTGTATCAGTGGGTCTGTGTGTGTGTATCAGTGGGTCTGTGTGTGTGTGTATCAGTGGGTCTGTGTGTGTGTGTATCAGTGGGGTCTGTGTGTGTGTGTATCAGTGGGTCTGTGTGTGTGTGTGTATCAGTGGGTCTGTGTGTGTGTGTATCAGTGGGTCTGTGTGTGTGTGTGTGTGTGTGTGTGTGTGTGTGTGTATCAGTGGGTCTGTGTGTGTGTATCAGTGGGTCTGTGTGCGTGTATCAGTGGGTCTGTGTGTGTGCATCAGTGGGTCTGTGTGTGTGTATCAGTGGGTCTGTGTGTGTGTATCAGTGGGTCTGTGTGTGTGTGTGTGTGTGTATCAGTGGGTGTGTGTGTGTGTGTGTGTGTGTGTGTGTGTGTGTATCAGTGGGTGGGTGTGTATCAGTGTGTGTGTGTGTGTGTGTATCAGTGTGTGTATCAGTGTGTGTGTGTATCAGTGTGTGTGTGTGGGTATCAGTGTGTGTGTGTGTGTGTGTATCAGTGGGTGTGTGTGTGTGTGTGTGTGTGTGTATCAGTGGGTGTGTGTGTGTGTGTGTCAGTGGGTGTGTGTGTGTGGGTATCAGTGGGTGGGTGTGTGTGTGTGTATCAGTGGGTGGGGGTGTGTGTGTATCAGTGGGTGTGTGTGTGTGTATCAGTGGGTGTGGGTGTGTGTGTATCAGTGTGTGTGGGTGTGTGTACCAGTGTGTGTGTGTGTGTGTGTGTGTGTCCCTCTCCCTCACCCTCCCTGTCTCCCACTCCCTCACCCTCCCTGTCTCCCTCTCCCTCACTCCCTCACCCTCCCTGTCTCCCTCTCCCTCACTCCCTCACACTCCCTCTCCCTCCCTCTCCCTCCCTGTCTCCCTCGCCCTCACACTCCCTGTCTCCCTCGCCCTCACACTCCCTGTCTCCCTCTCCCTCACTCCCTCACCCTCCCTGTCTCCCTCTCCCTCACTCCCTCACCCTCCCTGTCTCCCTCGCCCTCACCCTCCCTGTCTCCCTCGCCCTCACACTCCCTGTCTCCCTCTCCCTCACTCCCTCACCCTCCCTGTCTCCCTCTCCCTCACTCCCTCACCCTCCCTGTCTCCCTCGCCCTCACCCTCCCTGTCTCCCTCGCCCTCACCCTCCCTGTCTCCCTCGCCCTCACCCTCCCTGTCTCCCTCGCCCTCACCCTCCCTGTCTCCCTCGCCCTCACCCTCCCTGTCTCCCTCGCCCTCACCCTCCCTGTCTCCCTCGCCCTCATCTTCCCTGTCTCCCTCGCCCTCACCCTCCATGTCTCCCTCGCCCTCACCCTCCCGGTCTCCCTCGCCCTCACCCCTCCCGGTCTCCCTCGCCCTCACCCTCTCGGTCTCCCTCGCCCTCACCCTCCCGGTCTCCCTCGCCCTCACCCTCTCGGTCTCCCTCGCCCTCACCCTCCCGTCTCCCTCGCCCTCACCCTCCCTGTCTCCCTCGCCCTCACCCTCCCTGTCTCCCTTGCCCTCACCCTCCCTGTCTCCCTCGCCCTCACCCTCCCTGTCTCCCTCGCCCTCACCCTCCCTGTCTCCCTCGCCCTCACCCTCCCTGTCTCCCTCGCCCTCACCCTCCCTGTCTCCCTCGCCCTCACCCTCCCTGTCTCCCTCGCCCTCGCCCTCACCCTCGCCCTCCCTGTCGCCCTCGCCCTCCCTGTCGCCCTCGCCCTCCCTGTCGCCCTCGCCCTCCCTGTCGCCCTCGCCCTCCCTGTCGCCCTCACCGTCTCCCTCGCCCTCTCCCTCACCGTCTCCCTCGCCCTCTCCCTCACCGTCACCCTCTCCCTCACGTATCCCTCTCCCTCGCCCTCCCTGTGTCCCTCTCCCTCGCCCTCCCTGTCTCCCTCACCGTCTGCCTCTCCCTCGCCATCTCCCTCGCCCTCCCTGTCTCCTTCTCCCTCGCCCACCCTGTCTCCCTCGCCCTCGCCCTCACCGTCTCCCTCGCCCTCCCTCACCATCTCCCTCTCCCTCACCGTCTCCCTCACCGTCTCCCTCTCCCTCACCGTCTCCCTCTCCCTCACCCTTTCCCTCACCCTTTCCCTCACCCTTTCCCTCACCCTTTCCCTCACCCTTTCCCTCACCCTCTCCCTCACCCTCTCCCTCTCCCTCACCCTCACCCTCTCCTCACCCTCTCCCTCACCCTCACCCTCTCCCTCAACCTCACCGTCTCCCTCAACCTCACCGTCTCCCTCTCCCACACCCTCACCGTTTACCTATCCCTCACCGTTTACCTCTCCCTCTCCCTCCCTGTCTCCCTCTCCCTCCCTGTCTCCCTCTCCCTCCCTGTCTCCCTCTCCCTCCCTGTTTCCTCTCCCTCCCTGTCTCCCTCTCCCTCCCTGTCTCCCTCTCCCTCCCTGTCTCCCTCTCCTCCCTGTCTCCCTCTCCCTCCCTCTCTCCCTCCCTCTCTCCCTCTCTCCCTCTCCCTCCCTCTCTCCCTCTCCCTCCCTCTCTCCCTCTCCCTCCCTGTCTCCCTCGCCCTCCCTGTCTCTCTCCCTCGCCCTCCCTGTCTCCCTCTCCCAATCCCTCCCTGTCTCCCTCGCCCTCGCCCTCCCTGTCTCTCGCCCTCGCCCTCCCTGTCTCTCGCCCTCGCCCTCCCCTGTCTCTCTCCCTCGCCCTCCCTGTCTTCCTCTCCCTCGCCCTCCCTGTCTTCCTCTCCCTCGCCCTCCCTGTCTCTCTCCCTCGCCCTCCCTGTCTCTCTCCCTCGCCCTCCCTGTCTCTCTCCCTCGCCCTCCCTGTCGTCTCTCCCTCGCCCTCCCTGTCTCTCTCCCTCGCCCTCCCTGTCTCTCTCCCTCGCCCTCCCTGTCTCTCTCCCTCGCCCTCCCTGTCTCTCTCCCTCGCCCTCCCTGTCTCTCTCCCTCGCCCTCCCTGTCTTCCTCTCCCTCGCCCTCCCTGTCTCTCTCCCTCGCCCTCCCTGTCTCTCTCCCCTCTCGCCCTCCCTGTCTCTCTCCCTCGCCCTCCCTGTCTCTCTCCCTCGCCCTCCCTGTCTCTCTCCCTCGCCCTCCCTGTCTCTCTCCCTCGCCCTCCCTGTCTCTCTCCCTCGCCCTCCCTGTCTCTCCTCCCTCGCCCTCCCTGTCTCTCTCCCTCGCCCTCCCTGTCTCTCCCTCCCTGTCTCTCCCCCTCGCCCTCCCTGTCTCTCCCCCTCCCTGTCTCTCCCCCTCGCCCTCCCTGTCTCTCCCCCTCGCCCTCCCTGTCTCTCCCCCTCGCCCTCCCTGTCTCTCTCCCCTCGCCCTCCCTGTCTCTCTCCCCCTCGCCCTCCCTGTCTTCCTCTCCCCCTCGCCCTCCCTGTCTCTCTCCCCTCGCCCTCCCTGTCTCTCCCTCGCCTCGCCCTACCTGTCTTCCTCTCCCTCGCCCTACCTGTCTTCCTCTCCCTCGCCCTACCTGTCTTCCTCTCCCTCGCCCTACCTGTCTTCCTCTCCCTCGCCCTACCTGTCCTTCCTCTCCCTCGCCCTCCCTGTCTTCCTCTCCCTCGCCCTCCCTGTCTTCCTCTCCCTCGCCCTACCTGTCTTCCTCTCCCTCGCCCTCCTGTCTTCCTCTCCCTCGCCCTACCTGTCTTCCTCTCCCTCGCCCTACCTGTCTTCCTCTCCCTCGCCCTCCCTGTCTTCCTCTCCCTCGCCCTACCTGTCTTCCTCTGCCCTCCTGTCTTCCTCTCCCTCGCCCTTCCTGTCTTCCTCTCCCTCGCCCTACCTGTCTTCCTCTCCCTGCCCTGCCTGTCTTCCTCTCCCTCGCCCTGCCTATCTTCCTCTCCCTCGCCCTCCCTGTCTTCCTCTCCCTCGCCCTCCCTGTCTTCCTCTCCCTCGCCCTCCCTGTCTTCCTCTCCTCGCCCTCCCTGTCTTCCTCTCCTCGCCTCCCTGTCTTCCTCTCCCTCGCCCTCCTGTCTTCCTCTCCCTCGCCTCCCTGTCTTCCTCTCCTCGCCTCCCTGTCTTCCTCTCCCTCGCCCTCCCTGTCTTCCTCTCCCTCGCCCTCCCTGTCTTCCTCCCTCGCCCCTCCTGTCTTCCTCTCCCTCGCCCTCCCTGTCTTCCTCTCCCTCGCCCTCCCTGTCTTCCTCTCCCTCGCC
>NC_134497.1:36538365-36608831 GCF_040206685.1 Ascaphus truei | reverse complement strand
GAAGTGGGGGGGAGATAGGATGGGGGGGAAAGGATGAGGAGGGAGTGGTGGGGGAGATAGGATGGGGGGGAAGGATGGGGAGGGAGTGGGGGGGAAGGATGGGGAGGGAGTGGGGGGGGAGATAGGATGGGGAGGGAGTGAGGGGGAGATAGGATGGGGAGGGAGTGGGGGGGGAGATAGGATGGGTAGGGAGTGGGGGTGGAGATAAGATAGGGGGAAGATAGGATGGGGAGGGAGTGGGGGGGAGATAGGATGGGGAGGGAGTGGGGGGGAGGATAGGATGGGAAGGGAGTGGGGGGGGGAGATAGGGATAGGGGGGGGAGAGATAGGATGGGGAGAGAGTGGGGGGGAGATAGGATGGGGAGGGAGTGGGGGGGAGATAGGATGGGGAGGGAGTGGGTGGGGAGTTAGGATGGGGAGGGAGTGGGGGGGAGATAGGATGGGGAGGGAGTGGGGGGGAGATAGGATGGGGAGGGAGTGTGGGGGGGAGATAGGATGGGGGAGGGTGTGGGGGGGGGTGATAGTATGGGGAGGGAGTGGGGGGGGGAGATAGGATGGGGAGGGAGTGGGGGGGAGATAGGATGGGGGAGGGAGTGGGGGGGAGATAGGATGGGGAGGGAGTAGGGGGGGAGATAGGATGGGGAGGGAGTGGGGGGGGGAAGATAGGATGGGGAGGGAGTGGGAGGGGGAGATAGGATGGGGAGGGAGTGGGGGGGAGATAGGATGGAGAGGGAGTGGGGGGGGGAGATAGGATGGGGAGGGAGTGGGGGGAGATAGGATGGGGAGGGAGTGGGCGGCGAGATAGCATGGGGAGGAAGGTGGGGGGGAGATAGGATGGGGGGGAGATAGGATGGAGAGGGGAGTGGGGGGGAGATAGGATGGGGGGAAGATAGGATGGGGGGGAAGATAGGATGGGGAGGAGTGGTGGGTGGAGGGGAGATAGGATGGGGGGGGAAAGGATGGGGAGGGAGTGGGGGGGGAGATAGGATGGGGGGGAAGGATGGGGAGGGAGTGGGGGGGAGATAGGATGGGGAGGGAGTGAGGGGGAGATAGGATGGGGAGGGAGTGGTGGGGAGATAGGATGGGGGGGAGATAGGATGAGGGAGGGAGTGGGGGGGGAGATAGGATAGGGGGGAAGATAGGATGGGGAGGGAGTGGGGGGGAGATAGGATGGGGGGGGAAATAGGATGGTGAAGGAGTGGGGGTGGGAGATAGGATGGGGAGCGAGTGGGGAGGGAGTGGGGGGGAGATAGGATGCGGAGGAAGGTGGGGGGGGAGATAGGATGGGGAGGGAGTGGGGGGGGAGATAGGATGGGGAGGAGTGGGGGGGGAGGAGGATAGGATGGGGAGGGAGTGGGGGGGAGATAGGATGGGGAGGGAGTGGGGGGGAGATAGGATGGGGAGGGAGAGGGGGGGAAATAGGATGGGGGGAGATAGGATGAGGAGGGAGTGTGGGGAGATAGGATGGGGGGAGATAGGATGGGGAGGGAGTGGGGGGAGATAGGATAGGGAGGGAGAGGGGGGAGATAGGATGGGAGGGAGTAGGGGGGAGATAGGATGGGGAGGGAGTGGGGGGGGAGATAGGATGGGGAAGGAGTGGGGGGGGGGAGGGTGTGGGAAGGAAGGGTGAGATAGGATGGGAGTGTGTGGGGGTAGATAGGATGGGGAGGGAGTGGGGGGAGATAGGATGGGGAGGCAGTGGGGTGAGATAGGATGGGGAGGCAGTGGGGGGGGAGATAGGATGGGGAGGGAGTGGGGGGGAGATAGGATGGGGAGGGAGATAGGATGGGGAGGGAGTGGGGGGGGAGATAGGATGGGGAGGGAGTGGGGGGGGAGATAGGATGGGGAGGGAGTGGGGGGGAGATAAGATGGGGAGGGAGTGGGGGGGGAGATAGGATGGGAAGGGAGTGGGGGGGAGATAGGATGAGGGAGGGAGTGGGGGGGGGGAAAGGATGGGGGGGAGATAAGATGGGGAGGGAGTGGGGGGAGATAGGATGGGGAGTGAGTGGGGGGAGATAAAATGGAGAGGGAGTGGGAGGAGATAGGATGGGGAGGGAGTGGGGGGTGAGATAGGATGGGGAGGGAGTGGGGGGGAGATAGGATGGGGAGGGAGTGGGGGGGGAGATAGGATGGGGAGGGAGTGGGGGGAGATTAGGAGTGGGGGAGGGAGTGGGGGGGGAGATAGGACGAGGAGGGAGTGAGGGGAGATAGGATGAGGAGGGAGTGGGGGGAGATAGGATGGGGAGGGAGATAGGAAGGGGGGAGATAGAATGGGGAGGGAGTGGGGGGGAGATAGGATGGGGAGGGAGTAGGGGGGAGTTAGGATGGGAGGGAGTGGGGGGGAGTTAGGATGGGGAGGGAGTGTGGGGGGAGATAGGATGGGGAGGGAGTGGGGGGGGGAGATAGGATGGGGAGGGAGTGGGGGGGGAGATAGGATGGGAAGGGAGTGGGGGGGAGATAGGATGGGGAGGAAGTGGGGGGGGAGATAGGATGGGGAGGGAGTGTTGGGGAGATAGGATGGGGAGGGAGTGGGAGGGGGAGATAGGATGGGGGGGAGATAGGATGGGGAGGGAATGGGAGGGGAGATAGGATGGGGAGGGAGTGGGGGGGGAAGATAGGATGGGCAGAGAGTGGGGGGGGGAGATAGGACAGGGAGGGAGTGGGGGGGAGATACGACGAGGAAGGAGTGGGGGGGAGATAGGACGAGGAGGGAGTGGGGGGGAGATAGGATTGGGAGGGAGTGGTGGGGGGAGATAGGATGGGGAGGGAGTGGGGGGGGAGATAGGACGACGAGGGAGTGGGGGGAGATAGGATGAGGAGGACGAGGAGGGAGTGGGAGGAGATAGGATTGGGAGGGAGTGGGGGGGGGAGATAGGATGGGGAGGGAGTGGGGGGGGAGATAGGATGGGGAGGGAGGGGGGGGGATAGGATGGGGAGCGAGGGGGGGAGATAGGATGGGGAGGGAGTGGGGGGGAGAAAGGATGGGGAGGGGAGTGGGGGGGAGATATGATGGGGGGGAGATAGGATATGGGGAGAGATAGGATGGGAGGATTTGGGGGGGAGATAGGATGGGGAGGGTGTGGGGGGGGGGAGATAAGATGGGGGAGGGAGTGGGGGGGGAGATAGGATGGGGAGGGAGTTGGGGGGAGATAGGATAGGGGGGAGTGGGGGGAGATAGGATGGGGAGGGAGTGGGGGGGGAGATAGGATGGGGAGGGAGTGGGGGGAGGGGGAGTGGGGGGGAGATAGGATGGGGAGGGAGTGGGTGGGGAGTTAGGATGGGGAGGGAGTGGGGGGGGGAGATAGGATGGGGAGGGAGTGGGGGGGAGATAGGATGGGGAGGGAGTGGGGGGGAGATAGGATTGGGGAGGGAGTGGGGGGGAGATAGGATGGGAGGGAGTGGGGGGAGATAGGATGGGGAGGGAGTAGGGGGGGAGATAGGATGGGGAGGGAGTGGGGGGGGAGATAGGATGGGGAGGGAGTGGGGGGGAGATAGGATGGGGAGGGAGTGGGGGGGGAGATAGGATGGGGAGGGAGTGGGGGGGAGATAGGATGGGGAGGGAGTGGGGGGGGAGATAGGATGGGGAGGGAGTGGCGGCGAGATAGGATGGGGAGGAAGTGGGGGGGAGATAGGATGGGGGGGAGATAGGATGGGGAGGGAGTGGGGGGGGAGAGATAGGATGGGGGGAAGATAGGATGGGGAGGGAGTGGGGGGGAGATAGGATGGGGGGGGAAAGGATGGGGAGGGAGTGGGGGGGGAGATAGGATGGGGGGGGAAGGATGGGGAGGGAGTGGGGGGGAAGGATGGGGAGGGGAGTGGGGGGGAGATAGGTTGGGGAGGGAGTGAGGGGGAGATAGGATGGGGAGGGAGTGGGCGGGGAGATAGGATGGGTAGGGAGTGGGGGGGAGATAGGATAGTGGGAAGATAGGATGGGGAGGGAGTGGGGGGGGAGATAGGATGGGGAGGGAGTGGGGGGGAGATAGGATGGGAAGGGAGTGGGTGGGGTGTTAGGATGGGGAGGGAGTGGAGGGGGGAGATAGGATGGGGAGGGAGTGGGGGGGGAGATAGGATGGGGAGGGAGTGTGGGGGGGAGATAGGATGGGGAGGGTGTGGGGGGGAGATAGGATGGGGGAGGGAGTGGGGGGGGAGATAGGATGGGGAGGGAGTGGAGGGGAGATAGGATGGGGAGGGAAGTGGGGGGGGTGATAGGATGGGGAGGGAATGGGGGGGGAGATAGGATGGGGAGGGAGTGGGGGGGGAGATAGGATGGGGAGGGAGTGGGGGGGGAGATAGGATGGGGAGGGAGATAGGATGGGGAGGGAGTGGGGGGGAGATAGGATGGGGGGGAAGATAGGATGGGGAGGGAGTGGGGGGGGGAGATAGGATGGGGGGGGGAAAAGGATGGGGAGTGAGTGGGGGGGGAGATAGGATGGGGGGGGAAGGATGGGGAGGGAGTGGGGGGGAGATAGGATGGGGAGGGAGTGAGGGGGAGATAGGATGGTGAGGGAGTGGTGGGGAAGATAGGATGGGGGGGGAAGTGGGGGGGGGGAGATAGGATGGGGAGGGAGGTGGGGGGGAGATAGGATGGGGGAGGGAGTGGTGGGGGAGATTGGATGGGGGGGAGATAGGATGGGGAGGGAGTGGGGGGGGGAGATAGGATAGGGGGGGAAGATAGGATGGGGAGGGAGTGGGGGGAGATAGGATGGGGGGGGAAATAGGATGGGGAGGGAGTGGGGGGGAGATAGGATGGGGAGGGAGTGGGGAGGGAGTGGGGGGAGATAGGATGGAGAGGGAGTGGGGAGGGACATAGGATGGGGGGGGAGAAGATAGGATGGGGAGCGAGTGGGGAGGGAGTGGGGGGAGATAGGATGCGGAGGAAGTGGGGGGGAGATAGGATGGGGAGGGAGTGGGGGGAGATAGGATGGGGAGGGAGTGGGGGGGGGAGATAGGATGGGGAGGGAGTGGGGGGGAGATAGGATGGGGAGGGAGTGGGGGGGAGATAGGATGGGGAGGGAGTGGGGGGAGAGATAGGATGGGGAGGGAGTGGGGGGGAAATAGGATGGGGGAGATAGGATGAGGAGGGAGTGGGGGAGATAGGATGGGGGGAGATAGGATGGGGAGGGAGTGGGGGAGATAGGATAGGGAGGGAGTGGGGGGAGATAGGATGGGGAGGGAGTAGGGGGGAGATAGGATGGGGAGGGGAGTGGGGGGAGAAGGATGGGGAGGGAGTGGGGGGGAGATAGGATGGTAGTGTGTGGGGGGTAGATAGGATGGGGAGGGAGTGGGGGGAGATAGGATGGGGGAGGCAGTGGGGGTGAGATAGGATGGGGAGGCAGTGGGGGGGAGATAGGATGGGGAGGGATTGGGGTGGAGATAGGATGGGGAGGGAGATAGGATGGGGAGGGAGTGGGGGGGGAGATAGGATGGGGAGGGAGTGGGGGGGAGATAGGATGGGGAGGGAGTGGGGGGGAGATAAGATGGGGAGGGAGTGGGGGGAGGAGATAGGATGGGAAGGGAGTGGGGGGGAGATAGGATGGGGAGGGAGTGGGGAGGGGAAAAAGGATGGGGGGGGAGATAAGATGGGGAGGGACTGGGGGGAGATAGGATGGGGAGTGAGTGGGGGGAGATAAAATGGAGAGGGAGTGGGGGGAGATAGGATGGGGAGGGAGTGGGAGGTGAGATAGGATGGGGAGGGAGTGGGGGGGAGATAGGATGGGGAGGGAGTGGGGGGGAGATAGGATGGGAAGGGAGGTGGGGGAGATAGGATGGGGAGGGAGTGGGGGGGGGAGATAGGACGAGGAAGGAGTGAGGGGAGATAGGACGAGGAGGGAGTGGGGGGAGATAGGATGGGGAGGGAGTGGGGGGGGAGATAGGATGGGGAGTGAGTGGGGGGGATAGGATGGGAAGGGAGTGGGGGGGATAGGATGGGGAGGAGTGGGAGTGGATAGGATGGGGAGGGAGTGGGGGGGAGATAGGATGGGGAGGGAGTGGGGGGGGAGATAGGATGGGGAGGGAGTGGGGGGGGGAGATAGGATGGGGAGGGAGTGGGGGGGAGATAGGATGGGGAGGGAGTGGGGGGGAGATAGGATGGGGAGGGAGTGGGGGGGAGATAGGATGGGGAGGGAGTGGGGGGGAGATAGGATGGGGAGGGAGTGGGGGGGGAAATAGGATGGGGAGGGAGTGGGGGGAGATAGGATGGGGAGGGAGTAGGGGGGGAGATAGGATGGGGAGGGAGTGGGGGGGGAGATAGGATGGGGAGGGAGTGGGGGGGGAGTTAGGATGGGCAGGGAGTGGGGGGGAGTTAGGATGGGGAAGGAGTGGGGGGGAGTTAGGATGGGGAGGGAGTGGGGGGGGAGTTAGGATGGGGAGGGAAGTGGGGGGGGATATAAGATGGGGAGGGAGTGGGGGGGAGATAGGATGGAAGGGAGTGGGGGGGAGATAGGATGGGGAGGGAGTGTTGGGAGATAGGATGGGGAGGGAGTGGGGGGGAGATAGGATGGGGAGGGAGTGGGGGGGAGTTAGGATGGGGAGGGTGTGGGGGGGAGTTAGGATGGGGAGGGAGTGGGGGGGAGTTAAGATGGGGAGGGAGCGGGGAGGGAGATAGGATGGGGAGGGAGTGGGGAGGGAAGATAGGATGGAGAGGGAGAAAGTGGGGGGAAGATAGGATGGAAATGGAGAAAGTGGGGGGATATAGGATGGATAGGGAGAAAAGTGGGGGGTAGATAGGATGGAGAGGGAGAAAGTGGGGGGTAGCTAGGATGGAGAGGAAGAAAGTGGGGGGGAAGATAGGATGGAGAGGGAGAAAGTGGGGGGGGATAGAGGATGGAGAGGGGAGAAAAGTGGGGGGGACTAGAGGATGGAGAGGGAGAAAGTGGGGGGATAGAGGATGGAGAGGGAGTGGGGATGGGGAGGGAGTGGGGATGGGGAGGGAGTGGGGGGAGAGAGGGTGAAGAGGGAGGTGGAGAGAGAGGGTGGAGAGGGAGAAGGGGGAGATAGGATGGAGAGGGAGTGGGGGGGGGAGATAGGATGGAGAGGGAGTGGGGGGGGAGATAGGATGGAGAGGGAGAAAGTGGGGGGGGGGGGGAAAGGATGGATAGAGAGGAAGTGGGGGGAGAGAGGATGGATAGAGAGAAAGTGGGGGGGAGGGAGAGCATGGATAGAGAGAAAGTGGGGGGAGAGAGAGGATGGATAGAGAGAAAGTGGGGGGAGAGAGAGGATGGATAGAGACAAAGTGGGGGGGAGAAAGGATGGATAGAGAGAAAGTGGGGGGGATAGAGGGTGGAGAGGGAGAAGGGGGGAGAGAGGATGGAGAGGGAGTGGGGATGGGGAGGGAGTGGAGGGGGGAGCCAGGATGGAGAGGGATTGGGGGGAGAGAGGATGGAGAGGGAGTGGGGGGAGAGGGTGGAGATGGAGGGCTATAGGATGGAGAGGGAGTGGGGAGGAGATAGGATGGAGAGGGAGTTGGGGGGGATATAGGATGGAGAGTGAGTGGGGGGGAGATAGGATGGAGAGGGAGTGGGGGGAGATAGGATGGAGAGGGAGTGGGGAAGGGAGATAGGATGGAGAGGGAGTGGGGAAGGGAGATAGGATGGAGAGGGAGTGGGGGGGAGATAGGATGGAGAGGGAGTGGGGGGGGAGATAGGATGCAGAGGGAGAAAGTGGGGGAGAGAGGATGGAGAGGGAGAAGGGAAGTGGGGGGAGGGAGGATGAAGAGGGAGAAGGGGGATAGAGGATGGTGAGGCAGTGGGGATGGGGAGGGAGTGGGGATGTAGAGGGAGGATAGAGAGGGAGTGGGGGGGAGAGAGGGTGGGAGGGGAGACAGGATGGAGAGGGAGAGAGGGTGGAGAGAGGCAGTGGGGGGTGGGATGGAGAGAGAGGATGGAAATGGGGATGGAGGAGGGAGTGGGGGGGGAGAGAGAGGATGGTGAGGGATTTGGGGGAGATAGGATGGGGAGGGGAGATAGGGTGGGGAGCAAGTGGGGGGAGATAGGATGGGGAGGGAGTGGGGATGGAGAGGCAGTGGGGTGGGGAGAAAGGATAGAGAGGGAGAGAGGAAGGAGAGGGAGTGGAGGGAGTGGGGGAGAGAGGATGAAGAGGGAAGTGGGGATGGGGAGGGAGTGGGGATGGAGAGGATTGGAGGGGGGAGCCAGGATGGAGAGGGATTGGGGGAAGAGAGGGTGGAGAGGGAGTGGGGGAGAAAGGATGAAGAGGGAGTGGGGATGGGGATTGAGTGGGGATGGAGAGGGAAAGGAGGGGGGAGCCAGGATGGAGAGGGATTGGGGGGGAGAGAGGATGGAGAGGGAGTGGGTGGAGAGGGAGGGAGATAGGATGGAGAGGGAGTGGGGATGGATAGGCAGTTGGGGGTGGGGAGTGAGGATGGAGAGGGAGTGGGGGAAAGGGAGGATGGAGAGGGAGTGGGGGGAAGAGAGATTGGGGGAAGGATGGAGAGGGAGTGGGGGGTGATATAGGATGAAGAGGGAGTGGGGGGAGAGAGGATGTGAAGGGGGGGAGAGAGGATGGAGAGGGAGTGGGGGGAGAGAGGATGGAAAGATAGTGGGGGGGAGAGAGGATGGAGAAGGAGCGGGGGGGAGACAGGATGGAGAGGGAGTGGTGGGGAGACAGGATGGATGGGGATGGAGAGGGAGTTGGAGGAGAGAGGATGGATAGGGAGTGCAGGAGAGAGGATGGAGAGGAGTGAGGGAGAGGGAGGGGGATGGAGAGGGTGTGGGGGTAGTGAGGATGGAGTGGGAGTGGGGGGAAGAGGATGGAGGGGAGTGGTAGAAATTGGGGGGGGGAGGAGAGAGGGGGAGAGGATGGGTGTAGAAGGAGGATGAGTAGAGAGGGATGATGAGTAGAGAGGGAGTTGGGGTGGAGAGAGAGTGGGGGGGAGTTAGGATGGAGAGGGAGTGGGGGGGAGATAGGATGGAGAGGGAGAAAGTGGGGGGGGGGGCGAAAGGATGGATAGAGAGGAAGTGGGGGGGAGGGAGGATGGATAGAGAGAAAGTGGGGGGAGAGAGAGGATGGATAGAGAGAAAGTGGGGGGAGAGAGAGGATGGATAAAGACAAAGTGGGGGGAGAGAGGATGGATAGAGAGAAAGTGGGGGGGGGGGGTAGAGGGTGGAGGGGGAGAAGGGGGGGAGAGAGGATGGAGAGGGGAGTGGGGATGGGAGAGGGAGTGGAGGGGGGAGCCAGGATGGAGAGGGATTGGGGGGAGAGAGGATGGAGAGGGAGTGGGGGGGAGAGGGTGGAGATGGAGGGAGATAGGATGGAGAGGGAGTGGGGGGGAGATAGGATGGAGAGGGAGTGGGGGGGAGATAGGATGTAGAGGGAGTGGGGGGATATAGGATGGAGAGTGAGTGGGGGGGGGGAGATAGGATGGAGAGGGAGTGGGGGGGGAGATAGGATGGAGAGGGGAGTGGGGAAGGGAGATAGGATTTAGAGGGAGTGGGGAAGGGAGATAGGATGGAGAGGGAGTGGGGGGGGGAGATAGGATGGAGAGGGAGTGGGGGGGGGAGATAGGATGGAGAGGGAGTGGGGGGGAGATAGGATGCAGAGGGAGAAAGTGGGGGAGAGAGGATGGAGAGGGAGAAAGTGGGGGGGAGGGAGGATGAAGAGGGAGAAGGGGGGATAGAGGATGGTGTGGCAGTGGGGATGGAGAGGGAGTGGGGATGTAGAGGGAGGATAGGAGGGTGGAGAGGGAGTGGGAGGGGAGAAAGGATGGAGGGGGAGAGAGGGTGGAGAGGCAGAGGGGGTGGGAGGGAGAGAGAGCATGGAATGGGGATGGAGAGGGAGTGGGGGGAGAGAGAGGATGGTGAGGGATTTGGGGGAGATAGGATGGGGAGGGGAGATAGGGTGGGGGAGCAAGTGGGGGGAGATAGGATGGGGAGGGAGTGGGGACAGAGAGGTAGTGGGGTGGGGAGAAAGGATAGAGAGGGAGAGAGGAAGGAGAGGGGAGTGGAGGGAGTGGGGGAGAGAGGATGAAGAGGGAGTGGGGATGGGGAGGGAGTGGGGATGGAGAGGGATTGGAGGGGGGAGCCAGGATGGAGAGGGGATTGGGGGGAGAGAGGGTGGAGAGGGGAGTGGGGGAGAGAGGATGAAGAGGGAGTGGGGATGGGGATTGAGTGGGGATGGAGAGGGAAAGGAGGGGGGGAGCCAGGATGGAGAGGGATTGGGGGAGAGAGGATGGAGAGGGAGTGGGTGGAGAGGGAGGGAGATAGGATGGAGAGGGAGTGGGGGACGGATTAGGCAGTGGGGGTGGGGAAGAGAGGATGGAGAGGGAGTGGGGAAGGGAGATAGGATTTAGAGGGAGTGGGGGAAGGGAGATAGGATGGAGAGGGTAGTGGGGGGGGGGAGATAGGATGGAGAGGGAGTGGGGGGGGAGATAGGATGGAGAGGGAGTGGGGGGGAGATAGGATGCAGAGGGAGAAGTGGGGGAGAGAGGATGGAGAGGGAGAAAGTGGGGGGGAGGGAGGATGAAGAGGGAGAAGGGGGGATAGAGGATGGTGAGGCAGTGGGGATGGAGAGGGAGTGGGGATGTAGAGGGAGGATAGAGAGGGTGGAGAGGGAGTGGGAGGGGAGATAGGATGGAGGGGGAGAGAGGGTGGAGAGGCAGTGGGGGTGGGAGGGAGAGAGAGGATGGAATGGGGATGGAGAGGGAGTGGGGGGAGAGAGAGGATGGTTAGGGATTTGGGGGAGATAGGATGGGGAGGGGAGATAGGGTGGGGAGCAAGTGGGGGGAGATAGGATGGGGAGGGGAGTGGGGACAGAGAGGTAGTGGGGTGGGGGAGAAAGGATAGAGAGGGAGAGAGGAAGGAGAGGGAGTGGAGGGAAGTGGGGGAGAGAGGATGAAGAGGGAGTGGGGATGGGGAGGGAGTGGGGATGGAGAGGGATTGGAGGGGGGAGCCAGGATGGAGAGGGATTGGGGGGAGAGAGGGTGGAGAGGGAGTGGGGGAGAGAGGATGAAGAGGGAGTGGGGATGGGGATTGAGTGGAGGGATGGAGAGGGGAAAGGAGGGGGGAGCCAGGATGGAGAGGGATTGGGGGAGAGAGGATGGAGAGGGAGTGGGTGGAGAGGGAGGGAGATAGGATGGAGAGGGGGTGGGGACGGATAGGCAGTGGGGGTGGGGAGAGAGGATGGAGAGGGAGTGGGGGAAAGAGAGATTGGGGGAAGGATGGAGAGGGGGAGTAAGGAGGGAGAGGGGGGAGAGGATGTAGAGGGAGTGGGGTGTGATATAGGATGAAGAGGGAGTGGGGGGAGAGAGGATGGGAAGGGGGAGAGAGGATGGATAGATAGTGGAGGGGGAGAGGATGGAGAAGGAGTGGGGGGGAGACAGGATGGAGAGGGAGTGGGGGGGAGACAGGATGGAGAGGGAGTGAAGATGGATGGGGATGGAGAGGGAGTTGGGGGAGAGAGGATGGATAGGAAGTGCAGGAGAGAGGATGGAGAGGGAGTGAGGGAGAGGGAGGATGGAGAGGGTGTGGGGGTAGTGAGGATGGAGTGGGAGTGGGGGGGAAGAGGATGGAGGGGAGTGGTAGAAATTGGGGGGGGAAGGAGAGAGAGGGGGAGAGGATGGGGGTAGAAGGAGGATGAGTAGAGAGGGAGTAGGGGTGGAGAGAGAGGATGGAGAGGGAGTGGGGGTGGGTAAGAATGAATGGAGAGGGAGTGGGGGTGTGGGGAGAGAGGATGGAGAGGGAGTGGGGGTGGGGAGAGATGGAGAGGGGGTGGGTGTGGTGAGAGAGGATGGAAAGGGAGTGAGGGTGGGGAGAGTGGATGGAGAGGGTAGTGGGGGTGGGGAGAGAGGGTGGAGAGAGAGTGAGGGTGGGGAGAGAGGGTGGAGAGAGAGTGAGGTGGGGAGAGAGGGTGGAGAGGGAGTGGGGTGGGGATAGAGGATGGAGAGGGAGTGGGGGAGAGTGGGTGGAGAGGGAGTGCGGGGGAGAGAGGCTGAGAGGAGAGAGGGTGGGGGGAGAGGGAGGAGAGAGAAGGGGGGAAGGAGGGAGAGGGGGGATAGGATGGAGTGGGGATGGAGAGGAGTGGGGGGAGAGAGGATGGAGAGGGAGTGGGGGATAGAGGATGGAGAGGGAGTGGGGGAGAGAGGATGGAGAGGGAGTGGGGGGATAGAGGATGGAGAGGAAGTGGGGGAGAGAGGATGGAGAGGGTAGTGGGGGGAGAGAGAGGGGATGAGAGGCAGTGGGGGTGGGGAGAGAGGATGGAGAGGGAGTGGGGAGATAGGATAGAGTGGGGATGGAGAGGGAGTGAAGGGCAGAGAGTGGAGAGGGACTGGGGGGAGAGGATAGAGAAGGAGTGGTCTTGGAGATCCAGTGGGGGTGGGGAGAGAGGATGGAGAGGCAGTGGGGGGTGGTGAGAGAGGATGGAGTGGAGTGGAGAGGGGAGTGGGGATGGAGAGGGAGTGGGGGATGGAGAGGGTAGTGGGGATGGAGAGGGATTGGGGATGGAGAGGGAGTAGGGATGGAGAGGGAGTGGGGGATAAGATGGAGTGGGGGATAGCATGGAGTGGGGATGCAGAGGGAGTGAGGGGCAGAGAGTATGGAAAGGGAATGGGGGAGGGAGGATAGAGAAGGAGAAGGGTTGGAGAGGCAGTGGGGGTGGGGAGAAGAGAGGATAGAGAGGGAGTGGGGATGGGGAGGGAGTAGGGATGGAGAGGGAGTGGGGGGAGAGAGAGGATTGAGTGGGGATGGAGAGGGAGTGGGGGGGAGAGAGGATGGAAAGGGAGTAAGAGGAGAGGGGATGGAAAGGGAGAGAGGATGGAGAGGGAGTGGGGGGAGAGGGTGGAGACGGAGGGAGATAGGATGGAGAGGGAGTGCGGGGAGATAGGATGGAGAGGGAGTGGGGGGGGGGAGATAGGATGGAGAGGGAGTGGGGGGGGAGATAGGATGGAGAGGGAGTGGGTGGAGATAGGATGGAGAGGGAGTGGGGGGGGAGATAGGATGGAGAGGGAGTGGGGGGGGAGATAGGATGGAGAGGGAGTGGGTGGAGATAGGATGGAGAGGGAGTGGAGAAGGGAGATAAGATGGAGAGGGAGTGGGGGGGGAGATAGGATGGAGAGGGAGTGGGGGGGGAGATAGGATGGAGAGGGAGTGGGGGGAGATAGAATGGAGAGGGAGTGGGGGGCGATAGGATGGAGAGGTAGTGGGGGGGAGATAGGATGGAGAGGGAGTGGGGGGGGAGATAGGATGCAGAGGGAGAAAGTGGGGGAGAGAGGATGGAGAGGGAGAAAGTGGGGGGGGAGGGAGGATGAAGAGGGAGAGGGGGGGATAGAGGATGGTGAGGCAGTGGGTATGGGGAGGGAGTGGGGATGTAGAGGGAGGATAGAGAGGGAGTGTTGGGAGAGAGGGTGGAGAGGGAGTGGGGGGAGAGAGGGTGGAGAGGGAGTGGGAGGGGAGACAGGATGGAGAGGGAGAGAGGGTGGAGAGGCAGTGGGGGTGGGAGGGAGAGAGAGGATGGAATGGGGATAGAGAGGGAGTGGGGGGGAGAGAGAGGATGGTGAGGGATTGGGGGGGAGATAGGATGGGGAGGGGAGATAGGGTGTGGAGCAAGTGGGGGGAGATAGGATGGGGAGGGAGTGGGGACGGAGAGGCAGTGGGGGTGGGGAGAAAGGATAGAGAGGGAGTGGGGGGTGAGAGGATGGAGAGGGAGTGGAGGGAGTGGGGGAGTGAGGATGAAGAGGGGATGGGGAGGGAGTGGGGATGGAGAGGGATTGGAGGGGGGAGCCAGGATGGAGAGGGAATGGGGAAGAGAGGGTGGAGAGGGAGTGGGGGGAGATAGGATGGGGAGGGTGGGGGGGAGATAGGATGGGGAGGGTGGGGGTGGAGATAGGATGGGGATGGAGTGGGGGGGAGATAGGATGGGGAGGGAGTGGGGGGAGATAGGATGGGGAGGGAGTGGGGGGGAGATAGGATGGGGAGGGAGTGGGGGGGGGAGATAGGATAGGGAGGGAGTGGGGGGAGATAGGATGGGGAGGGAGTGGGGGGGAGATAGGATGGGGAGGGAGTGGGGGGGTATATAGGATGGAGAGGGAGAAAGTGGGGGGTAGATAGGATGGAGAGGGAGAAAGTGGGGGGTAGATAGGATGGAGAGGAAGAAAGTGGGGGGAAGATAGGATGGAGAGGGAGAAGTGGGGGGGATAGAGGATGGAGAGGGAGAAAGTGGGGGGGATAGAGGATGGAGAGGGAGAAAGTGGGGGGATAGAGGATGGAGAGGGAGTGGGGATGGGGAGGGAGTGGGGGGTGAGAGGGTGAAGAGGGAGTGGGGAGAGAGAGGGTGGAGAGGGAGAAGGGGGAGATAGGATGGAGAGGGAGTGGGGGGGGAATTGGATGGAGAGGGAGTGGGGGGGGAGATAGGATGGAGAGGAGAAGTGGGGGGGGCGAAAGGATGGATAGAGAGGAAGTGGGGGGGAGAGAGGATGGATAGAGAGAAAGTGGGGGGAGGGAGAGGATGGATAGAGAGAAAGTGGGGGGAGAGAGAGGATGGATAGAGAGAAGTGGGGGGAGAGAGAGGATGGATAGAGACAAAGTGGGGGGAGAAAGGATGGATAGAGAGAAAGTGGGGGGGATAGAGGGTGGAGAGGGAGAAGGGGGGAGAGAGGATGGAGAGGGAGTGGGGGGGATATAGGATGGAGGGTGAGTGGGGGGGGGGAGTTAGGATGGAGAGGGAGTGGGGGGAGATAGGATGGGGAGGGTGGGGGGGAGATAGGATGGGGAGGGTGGGGGTGGAGATAGGATGGAGATGGAGTGGGGGGGAGATAGGATGGGGAGGGAGTGGGGGGAGGTAGGATGGGGAGGGAGTGGGGGGGAGATAGGATAGGGAGGGAGTGGGGGGAGATAGGATGGGGAGGGAGTGGGGGGGAGATAGGATGGGGAGGGAGTGGGGGGGGGATATAGAATGGAGAGGGAGAAAGTGGGGGGTAGATAGGATGGAGAGGGAGAAAGTGGGGGGTAGATAGGATGGAGAGGAAGAAAGTGGGGGGAAGATAGGATGGAGAGGGAGAAAGTGGGGGGGATAGAGGATGGAGAGGGAGAAAGTGGGGGGGATAGAGGATGGAGAGGGAGAAAGTGGGGGGATAGAGGATGGAGAGGTAGTGGGGATGGGGAGGGAGTGGGGATGGGGAGGGAGTGGGGGGAGAGAGGGTGAAGAGGGAGTGGGGAGAGAGAGGGTGGAGAGGGAGAAGGGGGAGATAGGATGGAGAGGGAGTGGGGGGGGGAATTGGATGGAGAGGGAGTGGGGGGGGAGATAGGATGGAGAGGGAGAAAGTGGGGGGGGGGCGAAAGGATGGATAGAGAGGAAGTGGGGGGGAGAGAGGATGGATAGAGAGAAAGTGGGGGGAGGGAGAGGATGGATAGAGAGAAAGTGGGGGGAGAGAGAGGATGGATAGAGAGAAAGTGGGGGGAGAGAGAGGATGGATAGAGACAAAGTGGGGGGAGAAAGGATGGATAGAGAGAAAGTGGGGGGGATAGAGGGTGGAGAGGGAGAAGGGGGGAGAGAGGATGGAGAGGGAGTGGGGGGAGAGGGTGGAGATGGAGGGAGATAGGATGGAGAGGGAGTGGGGGGGATATAGGATGGAGGGTGAGTGGGGGGGGGGGAGATAGGTGGTGAGGGAGTTGGGGGAGATAGGATGGAGAGGGAGTGGGGAAGGGAGTTGGATGGTGAGGGAGTGGGGAAGGGAGATAGGATGGAGAGGGAGTGGGGGGGGGAGATAGGATGGAGAGGAAGTGGGGGGAGATAGGATGCAGAGGGAGAAGTGGGGGAGAGAGGATGGAGAGGGAGAAAGTGGGGGGGGAGGATGAAGAGGGAGAAGGGGGGATAGAGGATGGTGAGGCAGTGGGGATGGGGAGGGAGTGGGGATGTAGAGGGAGGATAGAGAGGGAGTGGGGGGGAGAGAGGGTGGAGAGGGAGTGGGAGGGGAGACAGGATGGAGAGGGAGAGAGGGTGGGGAGGCAGTGGGGGTGGGAGGGAGAGAGAGGATGGATGGGGATGGAGAGGGAGTGGGGGGGAGAGAGAGGATGGTGAGGGATTGGGGGAGATAGGATGGGGAGGGGAGATAGGGTGGGGAGCAAGTGGGGGGAGATAGGATGGGGAGGGAGTGGGGACGGAGGCAGTGGGGTGGGGAGAAAGGATAGAGAGGGAGAGAGGAAGGAGAGGGAGTGGAGGGAGTGGGGGAGAGAGGATGAAGAGGGAGTGGGGATGGGGAGGGAGTGGGGATGGAGAGGGATTGGAGGGGGGAGCCAGGATGGAGAGGGATTGGGGGAAGAGAGGGTGGAGAGGGAGTGGGTGGAGAGGGAGGGAGATAGGATGGAGAGGGAGTGGGGATGGATAGGCAGTGGGTGTGGGGAGTGAGGATGGAGAGGGAGTGGGGGAAAGGGAGGATGGAGAGGGAGTGGGGGGAAGAGAGATTGGGGGAAGGATGGAGAGGGGGAGTAAGGAGGGAGAGGGGGGAGAGGATGGAGAGGGAGTGGGGGGTGATATAGGATGAAGAGGGAGTGGGGGGAGAGAGGATGTGAAGGGGGGGAGAGAGGATGGAGAGGGAGTGGGGGGAGAGAGGATGGATAGATAGTGGGGGGGAGAGAGGATGGAGAAGGAGTGGGGGGAGACAGGATGGAGAGGGAGTGGGGGGGAGACAGGATGGATGGGGATGGAGAGGGAGTTGGGGGAGAGAGGATGGATAGGGAGTGCAGGAGAGAGGATGGAGAGGGAGTGAGGGAGAGGGAGGATGGAGAGGGTGTGGGGGTAGTGAGGATGGAGTGGGAGTGGGGGGAAGAGGATGGAGGGGAGTGATAAAATTGGGGGGGGGGGGAAGGAGAGGGAGGGGGAGAGGATGGGGGTAGAAGGAGGATGAGTAGAGAGGGATGATGAGTTGAGAGGGAGTTTGGGTGGAGAGAGAGTGGGGGGGAGATAGGATGGAGAGGGAGTGGGGGGGGGCAGATAGGATGGAGAGGGAGAAAGTGGGGGGGGCGAAAGGATGGATAGAGAGAAGTGTGGGGGGGGGAGGATGGATAGAGAGAAGTGGGGGGAGAGAGAGGATGGATAGAGAGAAAGTGGGGGGAGAGAGAGGATGGATAAAGACAAAGTGGGGGGAGAGAGGATGGATAGAGAAAGTGGGGGGAGAGAGGATGGATAGAAAGAAAGTTGGGGGGATAGAGGGTGGAGAGGGAGAAGGGGGGAGAGAGGATGGAGAGGGAGTGGGGATGGGGAGGGAGTGGAGGGGGGAGCCAGGATGGAGAGGGATTGGGGGGAGAGAGGATGGAGAGGGAGTGGGGGGAGAGGGTGGAGATGGAGGGAGATAGGATGGAGAGGGAGTGGGGGGAGATAGGATGGAGAGGGAGTGGGGGGGAGATAGGATGGAGAGGGAGTGGGGGGGATATAGGATGGTGAGGGAGTAGGGAAGGGAGATTAGGATGTAGAGGGAGTGGGGAAGGGAGATAGGATGGAGAGGGAGTGGGGGGGGGAGATAGGATGGAGAGTGAGTGGGGGGGAGATAGGATGGAGAGGGAGTGGGGGGGAGATAGGATGCAGAGGGAGAAAGTGGGGGAGAGAGGATGGAGAGGGAGAAAGTGGGGGGGGGGGATGAAGAGGGAGAAGGGGGGATAGAGGATGGTGAGGCAGTGGGGATGGGGAGGGAGTGGGGATGTAGAGGGAGGATAGAGAGGGAGTGGGGGGGAGAGAGGGTGGAGAGGGAGTGGGAGGGGAGACAGGATGGAGAGGGAGAGAGGGTGGGGAGGCAGTGGGGGTGGGAGGGAGAGAGAGGATGGAATGGGGATGGAGAGGGAGTGGGGGGAGAGAGGATGGATAGGGAGTGCAGGAGAGAGGATGGAGAGGGAGTGAGGGAGAGGGAGGATGGAGAGGGAGTGGGGGAAGAGGATGGAGGGGAGTGATAAAATTGGGGGGGGGGAAGGAGAGGGAGGGGAGATGATGGGGGTAGAAGGAGGATGAGTAGAGAGGGATGATGAGTAGAGAGGGAGTTTGGGTGGAGAGAGAGTGGGGGGGAGATAGGATGGAGAGGGAGTGGGGGGGGGCAGATAGGATGGAGAGGGAGAAAGTGGGGGGGGCGAAAGGATGGATAGAGAGGAAGTGGGGGGGAGGGAGGATGGATAGAGAGAAAGTGGGGGGAGAGAGAGGATGGATAGAGAGAAAGTGGGGGGAGAGAGAGGATGGATAAAGACAAAGTGGGGGGAGAGAGGATGGATAGAGAAAGTGGGGGGAGAGAGGATGGATAGAAAGAAAGTTGGGGGGATAGAGGGTGGAGAGGGAGAAGGGGGGAGAGAGGATGGAGAGGGAGTGGGGATGGGGAGGGAGTGGAGGGGGGAGCCAGGATGGAGAGGGATTGGGGGGAGAGAGGATGGAGAGGGAGTGGGGGGAGAGGGTGGAGATGGAGGGAGATAGGATGGAGAGGGAGTGGGGGGAGATAGGATGGAGAGGGAGTGGGGGGGAGATAGGATGGAGAGGGAGTGGGGGGGATATAGGATGGAGAGGGAGTAGGGAAGGGAGATAGGATGTAGAGGGAGTGGGGAAGGGAGATAGGATGGAGAGGGAGTGGGGGGGGGGAGATAGGATGGAGAGTGAGTGGGGGGGGAGATAGGATGGAGAGGGAGTGGGGGGGAGATAGAATGCAGAGGGAGAAAGTGGGGGAGAGAGGATGGAGAGGGAGAAAGTGGGGGGGAGGGAGGATGAAGAGGGAGAAGGGGGGAAAGAGGATGTGAGGCAGTGGGGATGGGGCGGGAGTGGGGATGTAGAGGGAGGATAGAGAGGGAGTGGGGGGGGAGAGAGGGTGGAGAGGGAGTGGGAGGGGAGATAGGATGGAGAGGGAGAGAGGTTGGAGAGGCAGTGGGGGTGGGAGGGAGAGAGAGGATGGAATGGGGATGGAGAGGGAGTGAGGGGGAGAGAGAGGATGGTGAGGGATTTCGGGGAGATAGGATGGGGAGGGGAGATAGGGTGTGGAGCAAGTGGGGGGAGATAGGATGGGGAGGGAGTGGGGACGGAGAGGTAGTGGGGTGGGGTGAAAGGATAGAGAGGGAGAGAGGAAGGAGAGGGAGTGGAGGGAGTGGGGTAGAGAGGATGAAGAGGGAGTGGGGATGGGGAGGGAGTGGGGATGGAGAGGGATTGGAGGGGGGAGCCAGGATGGAGAGGGTTTGGGGGGAGAGAGGGTGGAGAGGGAGTGGGGGAGAGAGGATGAAGAGGGAGTGGGGATGGGGATTGAGTGGTGATGGAGTGGGAAAGGAGGGGGGAGCCAGGATGGAGAGGGATTGGGGGGAGAGAGGATGGAGAGGGAGTGGGTGGAGAGGGAGGGAGATAGGATGAAGAGGGAGTGGGGAAGGATAGGCAGTGGGGGTGGGGAGAGAGGATGGAGAGGGAGTGGGGGAAAGGTAGGATGGAGAGGGAGTGGGGGGAAGAGAGATTGGGGGAAGGATGGAGAGGGGGAGTAAGGAGGGAGAGGGGGGAGAGGATGTAGAGGGAGTGGGGGGTGATATAGGATGAAGAGGGAGTGGGGGGAGAGAGGATGGGAAGGGGGGAGAGAGGATGGAGAGGGAGTGGGGGGAGAGAGGATGGATAGATAGTGGGGGGGAGAGGATGGAGAAGGAGTGGGGGGAGACAGGATGGAGAGGGAGTGGGGGGAGACAGGATGGAGAGGGAGTGAGGATTGATGGGGATGGAGAGGGAGTTGGGGAGAGAGGATGGATAGGAAGTGCAGGAGAGAGGATGGAGAGGGAGTGAGGGAGAGGGAGGATGGAGAGGGTGTGGGGGTAGTGAGGATGGAGTGGGAGTGGGGGGAAGAGGATGGAGGGGGAGTGGTAGAAATTGGGGGGGGGAAGGAGAAAGAGGGGGAGAGGATGGGGGTAGAAGGAGGATGAGTAGAGAGGGAGGATGAGTAGAAAGGGAGTTGGGGTGGAGAGAGAGGATGGAGAGGGAGTGGGGGTGGGTAGAATGGATGGAGAGCGAGTGGGAGTGGGGAGAGAGGATGGAGAGGGAGTGGGGGTGGGGAGAGATGGAGAGGGGGTGGGGGTGGTGAGAGAGGATGGAAAGGGAGTGAGGGTGGGGAGAGTGGATGGAGAGGGAGTGAGGGTGGGGAGAGAGGGTGGAGAGAGAGTGAGGGTGGGGAGAGAGGGTGGAGAGAGAGTGAGGGTGGGGAGAGAGGGTGGAGAGAGAGTGAGGGTGGGGAGAGAGGGTGGAGAGGGAGTGGGGTGGGGATAGAGGATGGAGAGGGAGTGGGGGGAGAGAGGGTGGAGAGGGAGTGCGGGGGAGAGAGGCTGAGAGGAGGAGAGAGGGTGGGGGGAGAGGGAGGAGAGAGAATGGGGGGAAGGAGGGAGAGGGGGGAGAGGATAGAGTTGGGATGGAGAGGGAGTGGGGGAGAGAGGATGGAGAGGGAGTGGGGGGATAGAGGATGGAGAGGGAGTGGGGGGAGAGAGGATGGAGAGGGAGTGGGGGGAGAGAGAGGGGATGGAGAGGCAGTGGGGGTGGGGAGAGAGGATGGAGAGTGAGTGGGGAGATAGGATAGAGTGGGGATGGAGAGGGAGTGAGGGGCAGAGAGTGGAGAGGGACTGGGGGGGAGAGGATAGAGAAGGAGTGGGGTTGGAGAGCCAGTGGGGGTGGGGAGAGAGGATGGAGTGGGAGTGGAGAGGGAGTGGGGATGGAGAAGGAGTGGGGATGGAGAGGGAGTGGGGATGGAGAGGGATTGGGGATGGAGAGGGAGTGGGGATGGAGAGGGAGTGGGGGATAAGATGGAGTGGGGGATAGCATGGAGTGGGGATGCAGAGGGAGTGAGGGGCAGAGAGTATGGAGAGGGAATGGGGGAGGGAGGATAGAGAAGGAGAGGGGTTGGAGAGGCAGTGGGGGTGGGGAGAAGAGAGGATAGAGAGGGAGTGGGGATGGGGAGGGAGTAGGGATGGAGAGGGAGTGGGGGAGAGAGAGGATTGAGTGGGGATGAGAGGGAGTGGGGGGGGGAGAGAGGATGGAAAGGGAGTAGGAGGAGAGGGGATGGAAAGGGAGAGAGGATGGAGAGGGAGTGGGGGGAGAGGGTGGAGATGGAGGGAGATAGGATGGAGACGGAGTGGGGGGGAGATAGGATGGAGAGGGAGTGGGGGGGAGATAGGATGGGAGGGAGTGGGTGGAGATAGGATGGAGAGGGAGTGGGGAAGGGAGATAGGATGGAGAGGGAGTGGGGGGGGGGAGATAGGATGGAGAGGGAGTGGGTGGAGATAGGATGGAGAGGGAGTGGGGAAGGGAGATAAGATGGAGAGGGAGTGGGGGGGAGATAGGATGGAGAGGGTGTGGGGGGAGATAGGATGGAGAGGGAGTGGGGGGGAGATAGAATGGAGAGGGAGTGGGGGGGCGATAGGATGGAGAGGTAGTGGGGGGGAGATAGGATGGAGAGGGAGTGGGGGGAGATAGAATGGAGAGGGAGTGGGGGGGCGATAGGATGGAGAGGTAGTGGGGGGGAGATAGGATGGAGAGGGAGTGGGGGGGAGATAGGATGCAGAGGGAGAAAGTGGGGGAGAGAGGATGGAGAGGGAGAGAGTGGGGGGGAGAGAGGATGAAGAGGGAGAAGGGGAGATAGAGGATGGTGAGGCAGTGGGGATGGGCAGGGAGTGGGGATGTAGAGGGAGGATAGAGAGGGATTGTTGGGAGAGAGGGTGGAGAGGGAGTGGGGGGGAGAGAGGGTGGAGAGGGAGTGGGAGGGGAGACAGGATGGAGAGGGAGAGAGGGTGGAGAGGCAGTGGGGGTGGGAGGGAGAAAGAGGATGGAATGGGGATGGAGAGGGAGTGGGGGGGAGAGAGAGGATGGTGAGGGATTGGGGGGAGATAGGATGGGGAGGGGAGATAGGGTGTGGAGCAAGTGGGGGGAGATAGGATGGGGAGGGAGTGGGGACGGAGAGGCAGTGGGGGTGGGGAGAAAGGATAGAGAGGGAGTGGGGGGTGAGAGGATGGAGAGGGAGTGGAGGGAGTGGGGGAGTGAGGATGAAGAGGGAGTGGGGATGGGGATGGAGTGGGGATGGAGAGGGATTGGAGGGGGGAGCCAGGATGGAGAGGGATTGGGGGAAGAGAGGGTGGAGAGGGAATGGGGGAGAGAGGATGAAGAGGGAGTGGGGATGGGGAGGGAGTGGGGATGGAGAGGGAATGGAAGGGGGAGCCAGGATGGAGTGGGAGTGGGTGGAGAGGGAGGGAGATAGGATGGAGAGGGAGTGGGGACGGATAGGCAGTGGGGGTGGGGAGAGAGGATGGAGAGGGAGTGGGGGAAAGGGAGGATGGAGAGGGAGTGGGGGGAAGAGAGATTGGGGGAAGGATGGAGAGGGGGAGTAAGGAGGGAGAGGGGGAGAGGATGGGGAGGGAGTGGGGGGTGATATAGGATGAAGAGGGAGTGGGGGGAGAGAGGATGGGAAGGGGGGGATATAGGATGGAGAGGGAGTGGGGGGGAGAGAGGGTGGATAGGTAGTGGGGGGGAGAGAGGATGGAGAGGGAATGGGGGGAGACAGGATGGAGAGGGAGTGGGGGGGAGACAGGATGGAGAGGGAGTGAGGATGGATGGGGATGGAGAGGGAGTTGGGGGACAGAGGATGGATAGGGAGTGCAGGAGAGAGGATGGAGAGGGAGTGAGGGAGAGGGAAGATGGAGAGGGTGTGGGGGTAGTGAGGATGGAGTGGGAGTGGGGGGAAGAGGATGGAGGAGAGTGGTAGAAATTGGGGGGGAGGAGAGAGAGGGGGAGAGGATGGGGGTAGAAGGAGGATGAGTAGAGAGGGAGGATGGGGGGGAGAGGGAAAAAAGCGAAAGGTGGAGAGAGCATGGAGAGGGAGTTGGGGTGGAGAGAGAGGATGGAGAGGGACTGGGGGTGTAGAGAATGAATGGAGAGGGAGTGGGGGTGGGGAGAGAGGATGGAGAGGGAGTGGGGGTGGGGAGAGATGGAGAGGGGGTGGGGGTGGTGAGAGAGGATGGAAAGGGAGTGAGGGTGGGGAGAGTGGATGGAGAGGGAGTGGGGGTGGGGAGAGAGGGTGGAGAGAGAGTGAGGGTGGGGAGAGAGGGTGGAGAGAGAGTGAGGGTGGGGAGAGAGGGTGGAGAGGGAGTGGGGATAGAGGATGGAGAGGGAGTGGGGGAGAGAGGGTAGAGAGGGAGTGCGGGGGAGAGAGGCTGAGAGGAGGAGAGAGGGTGGGGGGAGAGGGAGGAGAGAGAATGGGGGGAAGGAGGGAGAGGGGGGAGAGGATGGAGTGGGGATGGAGAGGGAGTGGGGGGAGAGAGGATGGAGAGGGAGTGGGGGGATAGAGGATGGAGAGGGAATGGGGGAGAGAGAGGGGATGGAGAGGCAGTGGGGGTGGGGAGAGAGGATGGAGAGAGAGTGGGGAGATAGGATAGAGTGGGGATGGAGAGGGAGTGAGGGGCAGAGAGTGGAGAGGGACTGGGGGGGAGAGGATAGAGAAGGAGTGGGGTTGGAGAGCCAGTGGGGGTGGGGAGAGAGGATGGAGAGGCAGTGGGGGTGGTGAGAGAGGATGGAGTGGGAGTGGAGAGGGAGTAGGGATGGAGAGGGAGTGGGGTTGGAGAGCCAGTGGGGGTGGGGAGAGAGGATGGAGAGGCAGTGGGGGTGGTGAGAGAGGATGGAGTGGGAGAGGGAGGGAGATAGGATGGAGAGGGAGTGGGGACGGATAGGCAGTGGGGGTGGGGAGAGAGGATGGAGAGGGAGTGGGGGAAAGGGAGGATGGAGAGGGAGTGGGGGGAAGAAAGATTGGGGGAAGGATGGAGAGGGGGAGTAAGGAGGGAGAGGGGGAGAGGATGGGGAGGGAGTGGGGGTGATATAGGATGAAGAGGGAGTGGGGGGAGAGAGGATGGGAAGGGGGGATATAGGATGGAGAGGGAGTGGGGGGGAGAGAGGGTGGATAGGTAGTGGGGGGGAGAGAGGATGGAGAGGGAATGGGGGGAGACAGGATGGAGAGGGAGTGGGGGGAGACAGGATGGAGAGGGAGTGAGGATGGATGGGGATGGAGAGGGACTTGGGGGACAGAGGATGGATAGGGAGTGCAGGAGAGAGGATGGAGAGGGAGTGAGGGAGAGGGAAGATGGAGAGGGTGTGGGGGTAGTGAGTATGGAGTGGGAGTGGGGGGAAGAGGATGGAGGGGAGTGGTAGAAATTGGGGGGGAGGAGAGAGAGGGGGAGAGGATGGGGGTAGAAGGAGGATGAGTAGAGAGGGAGGATGGGGGGGAGAGGGAAAAAAGCGAAAGGTGGAGAGAGCATGGAGAGGGAGTTGGGGTGGAGAGAGAGGATGGAGAGGGACTGGGGGTGTAGAGAATGAATGGAGAGGGAGTGGGGGTGGGGAGAGAGGATGGAGAGGGAGTGGGGGTGGGGAGAGATGGAAAGGGGGTGGGGGTGGTGAGAGAGGATGGAAAGGGAGTGAGGGTGGGGAGAGTGGATGGAGAGGGAGTGGGGGTGGGGAGAGAGGGTGGAGAGAGAGTGAGGGTGGGGAGAGAGGGGTGGAGAGAGAGTGAGGGTGGGGAGAGAGGGTGGAGAGGGAGTGGGGATAGAGGATGGAGAGGGAGTGGGGGAGAGAGGGTGGAGAGGGAGTGCGGGGGAGAGAGGCTGAGAGGAGGAGAGAGGGTGGGGGGAGAGGGAGGAGAGAGAATGGGGGGAAGGAGGGAGAGGGGGGAGAGGATGGAGTGGGGATGGAGAGGGAGTGGGGGGAGAGAGGATGGAGAGGGAGTGGGGGGATAGAGGATGGAGAGGGAGTGGGGGGGAGAGAGGGGATGGAGAGGCAGTGGGGGTGGGGAGAGAGGATGGAGAGGGAGTGGGGAGATAGGATAGAGTGGGGATGGAGAGGGAGTGAGGGGCAGAGAGTGGAGAGGGACTGGGGGGGAGAGGATAGAGAAGGAGTGGGGTTGGAGAGCCAGTGGGGGTGGGGAAAGAGGATGGAGAGGCAGTGGGGGTGGTGAGAGAGGATGGAGTGGGAGTGGAGAGGGAGTAGGGATGGAGAGGGAGTGGGGTTGGAGAGGGAGTGGGGATGGAGAAGGAGTGGGGATGGAGAGGGAGTGGGGATGGAGAGGGAGTGGGGATGGAGAGGGAGAGTGGGGATGGAGAGGGAGTGGGGATGGAGAGGGAGTGGGGGATAGGATGGAGTGGGGGATAGGATGGAGTGGGGGATAAGATGGAGTGGGGGATAGCATGGAGTGGGGATGCAGAGGGAGTGAGGGGCAGAGAGTATGGAGAGGGAATGGGGGAGGGAGGATAGAGAAGGAGAGGGGTTGGAGAGGCAGTGGGGGTGGGGAGAAGAGAGGATAGAGAGGGAGTGGGGATGGGGAGGGAGTGGGGATGGAGAGGGAGTGGGAGAGAGAGAGGATTGAGTGGGGAAGGAGAGGGAGTGGGGGGGAGAGAGGATGGAAAGGGAGTAGGAGGAGAGGGGATGGAAAGGTAGTGGGGATTGAGAGGGAGTGGGGGGGAGAGAGGATGGAGATGCAGTGGGGGATAGGATGGAGTGGAGATGGGGGGATAGGATGGAGTGGGGATGGAGATGGAGTGAGGGGCAGAGAATATAGAGAGGGAATGGGGGGAGCGAAGATAGAGAAGGAGTGGGGTTGGAGAGTCAGTGGGGGTGGGGAGAGAGGATGGAGAGGGAGTGGGGATGGAGAGGGAGTGGGGGGGAGAGAGGGTGGAGATGGAGTTGGATAGGATGGAGTGGGGATGGGGGGATAGGATGGAGTGGGGATGGAGATGGAGTGAGGGGCAGAGAGTATAGAGAGGGAATGGGGGGAGCGAGGATAGAGAAGGAGTGGGGTTGGAGAGGCAGTGGGGGTGGGGAAGAGGATGGAGAGGGAGTGGGGATGGAGAGGGTGTGGGGGGGAGAGAGGATTGATTGGGGATGGAGAGGTAGTGTGGGGGGGAGGGGATGGAGAGGGAGTGGGGGGAGAGAGGATGGAGAGGGAGTGGGGGGAGAAAGGAGGGAGTGGTGTG
The DNA here is from genome assembly GCF_040206685.1 of Ascaphus truei. NCBI lineage: Eukaryota > Metazoa > Chordata > Amphibia > Anura > Ascaphidae > Ascaphus > Ascaphus truei. The sequence goes on along the minus strand of NC_134497.1, from coordinate 36,582,903 downwards.
GGGAGAGAGTAGGGAGAGAGAGCGGGGGGAGGAGAGAGGATGGGGGGATTGGGAGGAGAGAGGATGTGGGATTGGGAGGAGAGAGGATGGGGAGAGGGAGTGAAGGATGGGGGGAGAGGGAGAATGGAGGGAGAGGGAGAATGGGGGGAGAGGGAGGGGAGAATGGGGGGAGAGGGAGGGGGAGAAGAGAGAATGAGGGGGAGAGGGAGGGGAGAGGATGGGGTAGAGGGAGGAGAGAGGATGGGGGAAGAGGGAGGGGAGAGGATGGGGGAGAGGGTGGAGAGAGGATTAGGGGAGAGGGAGGAGAGAGAATTAGGGGAGAGGGAGGAGAGAGAATTAGGGGAGAGGGAGGAGAGAGAATTAGGGGAGAGGGAGGATGGAGAGGGAGTGGGGATGGAGAGGGAGTTGGGGGGGAAAGAGGATGGAGAGGCAGTGAGGGAGAGGGAGTGGATGGAGATGGAGTGGATGGAGAGGGAGTGGGGGGAGAGGGAAAAAAAGCATAGAAAAAAAGAAGAAGAGGTGGGCAGTTTGATTTAATTTGTTTTATAAATATTTTTTCATGTGTCCCGGTTTTACATTTGACAATCTGGTCACCCTAGGTCTGGCCCAAGACCAGGAAGGTATCTCACCTACGTACACCAGCGGCCACACACAGGCGTAGCGTTACTCCTCACACACTTTGGGGGGGGGGGGCTGTCTTGTGGACAGCGGGTGGTTAGGTGCCCAGGGCAGCCTCATAACTTTGGGGGAACCTCACTGGGGTGTGGACAAGGTGGTGGTGGCTTGCACTGTGGAGGTACTGTGTGGGTACGGCCTTGCATGGCCTTGTTATTATAGTGCTGTGTGTTTATATGTTAGTAAATACGTTGTTATATACTCAGTGTGTGTTTATATGTTAGTAAATACGTTGTTATATACTCGGTGTGTGTCTATATGTTAGTAAATACGTTGTTATATACTCAGTGTCTGTCTATACTGTATGTTAGTAAATACGTTGTTATATACTCGGTGTGTGTCTATATGTTAATAAATACGTTGTTATATACTCGGTGTGTGTTTATATGTTAATAAATATGTTGTTATATACTCGGTGCGTGTGTACTGACTATTGGGTCCTGTGAGGGGTAATCCTACTATGTTAGGATCTCTCTCAGGTGGAGGCGCTGTGTACCAACGAACGTGATCACCCAGGCTCCCAGCGGCGGAGGACCAGGCCTCCTGTTAGCCACGCAGGTAATGGCAGAACAGGTAGTTTCTCTTAGCTACAGTAGAAAAAGCCGAAAAAGGCAGTGCACTGCCAAAAAACAGGAGGAGGCTCACAAGTACATTAAAAAGGTTTATTCCATGAAGGGATCAAACATCATCCCCAGATAGCAGCAAAAAAGCACCACACCAACGCGTTTCGGGCCGTGTGCCCTTTATCAAGGTTTCTCTTAGCTAGGGGTTAATGGGGGATATAGAGATAGATAAACCTACCATACACATTTTAAGTTATGGTGGGTGAAAAAGGCGACAAAAAACCTCCAGCGTTAGCATATAGCCAATAAAGAATATCACTTGTGAGCACATTCACATGTCTCAGATAGGTCTGCAACCCAGCCTTTCAACTATTATCATCTAGCATACAGTGCTCCCACTGCAGCAAGGGATTCTGGGAAATTACATGCAAATGAGAACACAATGTGTCACCTTTTGCCTGAAATCCATTTACATGGAACCCGTGTGTGTATTACATTAGTTGTATAACAGTCTCAGGGGTCATGTCGTATCCAGGTTACCTCCTTCATATCAACATTGGCCAAAAGGGAGGAACTGAAGCAGCTTTACTGAGATATATTAAGGAACAAGAGGAGTATACACAACTACATGCAGCAGAAACTATCTTTCCCTAGCACGGTGCCTGGGAAATGTTACTGTCTTGTTTCTAATCCACACAGTATGTGACACGTGATCCGTTTTGAAGTCTAAAACTACAACTCCCATGATCCCCTTAGTCTGAGCATGCGCAGTAGGACACAGAGCTGTGACCCGGATGTAGTCAGTGTCTCCACTTCCGGGAAAGAGAAGCTGAAGAAATAAAGTGGTGCAGGAAGCACACAGGTGCCTTTTCTGTAAGTAACTTACTTTGTATTCAAAGCATCAGAGCAGGTATATGCAAACACGTGGCGTTTCAGGACAGACACGTCCTCTCCTCAGACCATACACCTTACTGCAATAGTGACACTAACAAGTATATATACCCCTAGGGGTTACACATTCACCTCATACCGATCACCTGTGTTTACAGCCGGGCAGCCACTGCAGCCTCAGTACTTTCTGGTTGAAGTCTGACGTCATCGCAGCATCTTTGACACTGATGACGTCACGTCGCCAAACAACTTGGAAAACCAAAAACAAAATAGAGAGTTACACAGAGACAGCTCAGCACACTTGCTGAACTGTGAGAAGTGACATTGCATAAGTTACACTTAAGTAACAGTAAAATTAAGCAACATGTACGCACTATATTGGTGCCATAAAGGATATTTAATGACTATACATTAGTCTGAAGAGCTGGGAGCTGCCATGCTGATATTTTCTTTCTTAGATGATATTTCTGCCAAAACGAAGGGGTTAAAGCAGAAAAGGAGCAAGTTAAAAGATGGTTCAATTGTATGAGCTTACAGTCAAAAGCAGCATTATTACACACATTTATCTGGGCATAAGATAACAAGGCAATCTACAAACCATTAGGGATATATAGGATTAAAAGATGTAACTCTTATTATAGATAGCGCAGACACAGACACATAGGCATAGCCTAGATCATAAGTGTTATCTAGTAGCTTATTAATAATAGAGTAGACTTAAGTGGGATAAACAGAATAGTAGAATCCATAGCAGTCGTGGGCCAGAATGACAGACATTTAAACCTGTGTCTCAGGTATATCCACCCGCATATATCTGGGTTAATAGTAGAGGCTGACCTTACCCCAGGAACCAGTTTAGTTAAAGTCACAATACTTACTTCGACAGGGAGATGCTGCTGTTGCCGGAGAAGCCCCATGTGACAGGACCAGGGCTCGGGAGCGAGCACACGTCAGTGGAACGCATATGAATATAAATATATGTTCCACTGACTGCATTACACAGTGATTTAGTGAACTCTCCAGCCGAATCTTCGCTGATTGATCACAGGAGAACGGATCGATCTGCAGCTTAGTTAATCACTTGTCAGTGTTTGCATTGAAGGGTAATTTTTTTTTTAAAGGCAGCTTGAACTGCTGCTTTAAATCTAACCTAGCGGCGAGAAAACATGAAACATGAAAGTACAAGATTTCCCTGAAAAGGATAAAATCCCCATTTAACCCTTTGGGTGCCCTTTTAATGTAGCTGCTATGTCACCGCGTCTGGCCCCATGATGTAATAGCTACGTCATAGTAATCCTGCTGGGTTTCCTATGGGAGATGACATTCTGTGCTCCTGTGCAGGGCAGGACGGATCTATCACTACGTGGGATAGAAGGGAGGGGGTCTCCCCGTCCGTTCTGTCATCATGAGAGAGCGATCACGTGACCCCTCCATCACTCAAAGGGTTAAAATAACTCTTTGTGTATTGTGAAAGAAATCATGTTCTGTATTTGTCCAGGAACATTTATGTGTTTGACTAATGAGGGCATTATAATTACTTTGTTTTCTATGGAAGTGTTATGTTTTTTTGTTTGCTAAACGGGATTTTTAATTTGACAATTCAATACATTTAACCTATTAAATATGCCATTGTTGTTGGTTCACGTTCTTCCTAGGAGGGACTGCCTTTTTAAATACCATTATCTGCTCACGTGACCGGCCCTGTGCTCAAACTAGAAAATTAATGTCGTCTACGCTTCCGCACGCTTGCGGAAGCGTGCGCGATCCCCTGCTAAAGCCGCTCTCATTGCGGCTGCAGGGGCTCACTGCCGAGCGCGAGTGCGGCTCAGCACGGGTCAGGGCCTAAGTGCTGACCATGCCCGTGGCCTTAGGCTACGGCCCCAGTGGTCACTACTGCACGTGCGTCTGCCTAGCGCAGCGTTTTCCAAATGGGGTTCCGCAGAACCCAGTCCCAGGGGTTTCGCCATGGCTCTCCTCCACCCTCCCTCCCCGCCAACCCCTCCAGCCCGCTCTCCGGTCAGCACTGCAAGATCGCTCTCTAGCAGTGCGGCACTTCCGGTGCCTGCTAGAGCGTGTGCGTGCAGCCCTGACCACCTCATGCTGCCTCCTCCCCCCACTGCTGCTTACACCTCTTGCCCTGCTGCCTCCTCACCCCCCACTGCCACGTCCTCGCCCCCCCACCGCCACCTCCTCGCCCCCCCAACGCCACCTCCTCGCCCCCCCAACGCCACCTCCTCTTGCCCCACTGCCTTCTGTAGTGCCTCCTCCTCTTGCCCCACTGCCTCCTGTCTCGCCGCCTACTCCTCTTGCCACGCTGCCTCCTGCCCCCCCGCCTCTGTCTCCGCCTCCTTCGCTCCCCCCGCCCGCCGCCGTCAACTGCAGGGCAGGATACGAGGTAGGCATATTGGTGGGGGGGGGGGAGATCCATGGTGGTGATGGTTGGGTGGGGAGATCCATGGTGCGGAGGGTGGGTGGGGAGTGATGGGAGATGCAGGGGTGGTATATGAGGATGATGAGGGGTGCAGGGGAGAAATATGATTATGATGAGGGGTGCTGGGGGAGATATGTATTTTAAAAATGTACTGGGGCAGTGGGGGTCATTTTAAAATGTAATGGGGCAGTGGGGGTCTTTTAAAAATGTATTGGGGCAGTGGGGGTCTTTAAAAAATGTTTTGGGGCGGTGGGGGTCTTTTAAAAATGATCTTGAACCAAAAACATTTTTCGCATGCGGCTTATTTCTTTTTTGTTTTTTTTCATGTGCTACGCTAAAAATATTGAAGGGGTTCCATTCTGTTTTACAAAATATAAAAGGGTTCCACGACTAAATTTAATTGGGAAACACTGGCCTAGTGGCACGTGCACGGGTAAAATCTGCGATCTGTGGTCTATGTGGAGCAATGGGATGTGCGGGGGACGTGGCCATGGCGGGGGGGGGAGGAGGAGGAGTTTCAAGCCCAAATTGACATTGTTACCTTATTAGACTGTGGCTCAAGGCTTTATACTGTAGAAGTGATAAGTTAATTAAATTCAATGAATACCAGGGCAGAATAGATATTTACACTCTGAAAAAGTGTTACAGGAATGGGGTGAAAAGGAATCCCTCATTCAAACCACATGGGGTTAATGTTATCTCTGTCCAAAGAGACTACTAATGCCATTGTATTCAATCTACACATCCTGGATTAGCTCTATCTCTAAGAAATTTGCTGGTCATTAAGGACACTTTTAAGGACAATCAGAGATGTGCGCATCATTAACACCATTCAGGTGTACACATTTCCTCCCACCTTAAACATAATTTCTTACAGAATAGAAGAATCATAATACTGCTCAATAAATAATGATTCGCTTTGCTGATGTGGTTCTCCAAAGCCGCAGTTTTGATCTCTGGATTCGCAACTACTACAATGTAAATAAACTTGTTTTGATTAACAGCATGATTCACTTCAGCCCTATGTCCAGTCAGAGCATAAGCTGCAGACCACATGTCTCCTATAATCAAATCGGAGCCGACAGAGGTAATAATAGATAGCAACGGGTAACTATGATGCTTCAACCAATTGTACCAATCAGAAGTAAGCATTTTCTGGCAGCTATATTAACGAAAAGAGACCGGTGTACATGAGTGTACAAAAGACATTGACCAATCACTGACCTTGCTGATAGTCATGTGGTCAGAGGTAAACAATTGAAGTGTACTACACTACTGCTGTAACCGAGAGTGACGCGCAACTATGACGTGACGTCTCGCGAGACCAATCAGAAGTTAGCATTAATCGGTATCCATGGCAACCATTACACTTAAAAACCCGCCAGAATCACTCTGAAACCGCCCCGTTGAAGCCTATCAGGTGAAACATATGTTTGGTATGTCCAGCGTCACTCCCTGGTGCGCAGGCTAATCGGAGAGGTCGGAAGCGATTTCCTGTCAGAGCGTTTCGGAGCCTTCACCGTGGGAAGCACGACGCTCTGACTTAGATCCTATCTCATAATGTTCTATGTACCTTGCAGTGCTATTCCTACCACTATGGATAATATGAGCCATACGACCTAAACTCCACTCACAGGAGCGTTTGGTCAGTGTATGCTGAGTGGTTCACCATTACAGACCTACAGTCTTAGTAACTTCTGCACCTGTCGGTCTGGTGACATATTGTATGTATATAGGGCTGTAGACTAAATATATAGCTGAGGCAGATCTCAGGTCTATACATTACTACCAGTCCACTCTTCATCAAGTACCCCACATACAAACACTTACACAGGCACACAGGGTCTCTACTCTTACTACAGAGCAAGCACTCTCATATAACATCAAACCCTTCTATAGAAAAGGGTTCCATAGTACATCTAGGATCAGATGTCTGACAACTTAAGGTTACATTGAAATAGCTATTACCAAAGTTAATTCAATAGTATAATTGTGGTACACGACAAGGTTAAATAGCTATTTTCATCTCCAATATTAGCGTCTAGTTCTAGCACACCGACGTCTCCTTTCATTTTTAATGTGTTTTCATTATTTTAGTTCATTGTACACTTCACTACATATATATTTTAACTAATTATATTAATCCGATAGGGGTGTCTCTTCAGTGCGACATAATAGGGAGCTTTCTATACCTCTGTGTACAATATTATTCACTCCCAGTCAGCACCACCCCTGCACTAGCTATTGTAGTGAAGTTCTCCGTTACAACAGGATTTTACTATACCCTCCTTGGCGTTGTGCGGGGTACACACCTACCCTTCAGGGGGTACCTCTCCCTCTTTGTGTTTAATACATCTTAAAATTCTAACTTAAACACACTCTAAAAGAATATAAATATTGAGTCCTTGAAAAAAAAAATGTTCGGATAAGACCGGCCTGGAGTATTATTCCCCCCGTAGGTTAACTTGAAGTGGCTGTGAGTGATGTGGGTGGAGCTGGGATGAGCTTCACGTGTGCCATGTGAATCCAGGAAGAGACCTCTGCCACTTTAATTGCTGTATGTAAGGGTCTGGGAGTCACGCCGTCCGCGGCGTGCTCCTCACTCACCTGCAGCTCCGACGGGGCCTCCCGCGGCACGCAGGCAGCCTCTCTCCGGATCGCCGATCACAGCTCCACGTGGGCTCGCACGCCAAAACTCCTCTTCTACTCTTGGGACGGCGGCTACGCTCGGTCACGCGCCCGCAAGCACAGCTACACGGAGGCGCGGCCACACGGAGCCGCACCAAGCCCTTAAAGGCACAGCACCTCAAACCATTGCTGCAAGCAAATGCAGTCTGACTACTGGGCTTTATGGCTCCTCCCCTGGGACTCATGCTGGACCTATCCCTGCCGTAGCCTGGCCCTTCCACACACCCCCACCTTGCTGCGCTGCAATTGGACCCTCTCTCCTATATATACCTTACAGTGTCACTGACTCGTTGGCTGAGCATAGAACCAGTTGTTCTCATCACTCTCTGCCTCCCTAGTCCTGTCTTGTCCTGTCTTGTTTTGCAGTCTTCCTCGTGTACCGAACCGGCTTCCGCTACGTCTACCCGCACCTCTGGCATCCCGAACTCGGCATACGGCAACACGACTCTCCGCACCTCTGGCATCCCGATCCTGGCAAACGGTAAACGATTACGTCCTTCTCTCTAACACCGGACTTGGCAAACAGCACCCTCTACCATCCGTACCTCTCCTGCCCCGATCCGGACTCCCAGACCACTCTACTCTCAAGACGTGCCCTCGTGGCTGTGGGTGGCGTTATATCCTATCCCACCTCAGCACCGCGTACCCGTCTCGTTTGTGGTGAGCACGCCCTGACATTATGCTCAGCCCTACAAACATGGACCCCGCTGAGGTGGAGCGCACTTTAAATGCCCATACAAATCTCTTCACCAGGCTAGAGACTTATCTGGAACAAACTGATAGGCGAATGGATACGTTACAGCAAAGCCTTCATTCCCTTAATGTTCAAGTCCGAGCTCTCAGTCGGCAACCTTCACCCGTGGCTTCCACAGCTTCCGCAACCGCCTTTCCAGCACCTCCGTTTGCTTTGGAACCTCGTATTCCGGCTCCCAAACACTATGCCGGGGATCCCCAAGGATGTAGGGGCTTCCTTAACCAATGCCTCATCCAATTTCGACTCTCGCCCTCTCGTTTTGTCTCTTCTGTCTCCAGGGTCGGCAATATCGTGGCTCTTCTCATCGACGAGGCGCTGGCATGGGCTTCTCCCATCTGGGAACAACAAGGTCCTCTCACACAGGACATCGATCTCTTCGTCGAGGAGTTCCGAAGAGTCTTCGACACCCCTGCACGGCAATTAACGGCAGCATCTTCACTTCATCACATAACCCAGGGAGATCGACCCGTCGCCCGGTATGCTGTGGAGTTCCGCACACTTGCTGCTGAGACGGGATGGAATAATGAAGCACTATCTTCAGCGTTTTGGCAAGGTCTGTCTGAATCCCTAAAGGATGAGCTCGCAGCGCGGGAACGTCCCACTGACCTAGAGGATTTGATCAGTCTGTGTGTTCGAGTGGACCAGCATCTACAGGAGCGGAGAAATGAACGTTCTCGTTACCGTCAACGGGTTTCAAGGCATCTTGCTCCATCGTTCATGGCTCCTACACCCCCTTCCGGGGACATCCCGGAACCAATGCAGTTGGGAGGTAACAAGCTGTCTGCTGCTGAAAAACAACGTCGGCGCAATGCCGGTTTCTGCATGTACTGTGGCAATTCCGGTCACATATTACCCCAGTGTCCTCACAAGCCGGGAAACGCCAACTCCCAATGAAATCCCGGAGAGTTTCGTTGGGAATACTTACACTTTCTCCCATCATCAAAGACGTACTTCCTACCAGGATAATGTTGCCTATAACACTGTCTGGAGAGGGGTTTCACACTCAAGCACGGGCGTTCATTGATTCCGGTTCCGCAGGCAATTTCATCGATGAGACTTTTGCTAGACGGAACAATATTCCATTTATCAATAAGAAGACGCCAGTAGGTCTGGAGGCCATTGATGGTCGACCTCTACAGCTGGCATTCATCACGCTACAGACGATGCCTCTCCTACTACAGTTCATCGACATTCATACGGAGATCATTACCCTCGATGTTATCAACACTCCCTCTGTTGAGCTGATTTTGGGTCTTCCTTGGCTTCAACTCCATAATCCTCGCATCGACTGGACGGATCGGGAACCTATCCAGTGGAGTGCTCCTTGTGCCAAGACATGTACCAGGATTTTCCAGAAGATTGGTGGGTTGACTACCCTGCCAGAGAAGGTCGACTCCCTACCTTCTGTGTACTGGGAATTCCGTGATGTGTTCGACAAAGCACGTTCCGAGGTTCTACCTCCGCACCGTTCTTTCGACTGTCCTATTGACCTACTACCCGGGGCACCTCTTCTCAGAGGACGATCCTATCCTCTCTCTCTCCCAGAGACTAAAGCCATGAACACTTACATTGCAGAGAATTTAGAGAGGGGTTTCATCCGAATGTCTTCCTCTCCAGTCAGAGCAGGCTTCTTTTTTGTCAAAAAGGACGGTTCTCTTCGTCCATGCATAGACTACCGGGGTTTGAATAACATCACACGCAAGAACCGCTACCCACTGCCCTTGATACCGGAACTCTTCGACCGTCTCCAGGGAGCAACTATCTTTTCTAAATTGGATTTAAGAGGTGCCTACAATTTAGTAAGGATACGTGAGGGGGACGAATGGAAGACTGCTTTTAACACCCATGACGGCCACTACGAATACCTGGTCATGCCGTTCGGTCTGTGCAACGCACCAGCAGTTTTCCAGGATTTCATTAATGAGATTTTTCGGGACATTCTTAACACATTTCTTATCGTCTACCTAGATGACATCCTAATCTTTTCTAAATCCCCTCAAGAACACATCAAACACGTTCAACAAGTGCTGTTACGCCTCCGGGAGAACCATCTCTTTGCAAAATTGGAAAAATGTCAGTTCCATATCAAGTCGGTGGCTTTTTTGGGATACGTTATCTCTGACTCCGGATTCAATATGGATACAGAGAAACTTAAGGCTATTTTCAAAGCCTCTCAAAGCCGTGCAACGCTTTCTAGGTTTTGCAAACTATTATCGACGCTTCATTCGCAATTTTTCTTCTACGGTATCTCCCATAACTGCTCTCACGAAGAAGGGTGCAGATCCTTCATCATGGTCTGAGACCGCCATACGGGCATTTAATCTTCTGAAAAAGGCTTTTGTGTCTGCCCCTATCCTCACCCACCCAGATCCTAAACTTCCATTTACCTTGAAGGTAGATGCCTCGGACATCGGGGTTGGGGCTGTCTTATCCCAAAGGACCTCTCCCTTAGCCAGACTACACCCATGTGCCTTCTTCTCAAAGAAATTTTCGTCCGCAGAACGGAATTACGATGTCGGGAACCGGGAGTTTTTGGCGATCAAGTTGGCATTAGAAGAGTGGAGACACTTCTTAGAGGGTACGGAGACACCTATAACCATACTCACAGACCATAAGAACCTTCTCTACTTAGATGGGGCACGTCTCGACAAGCCCGCTGGGCACTATTTTTTTCACGATTCAATTTTCTTATCTCCTTTATTCCTGGCTCCAAAAATCTAAAGGCGGAAGCTCTGTCTCGACAGTTCCTGGCAGAGGACAAGTCTGAAGAACAGCTAGAGACGATTATTCCCTCTAGATATATTCTGTCCGCCAACTCCTTTGATATTTTGGACAAGATTCGATCCGAACAATCACAAGCTCCGAGGGGGCTCAAGGTTCCGGAGGGAAGACTCTACACGGCACCCCAACACCGCAAAAGGGTTCTCGAGTGGTGTCATTCCTCTAAATCAGCAGGACATCCAGGGATACGGAAAACCAACGACCTTGTTCAACGTACCTTCTGGTGGCCAGAGAGGGCTAAGGATGTGGAGGAGTTTGTTAAAGCGTGTGGCACGTGCGCTCGCAACAAAGTACCCCGGGTCAGACCAGCAGGCCTTCTTCCCTTACCCATTCCAGACCGTCCCTGGAACCATATTTCTATGGACTTCATTGTAGAGCTCCCAGACTTCAAAGGAAAGAATACGATTCTTGTGGTAATTGATCGTTTTTCCAAACAGACTCACCTTGTCCCCTTGAGGGGTCTTCCAAATTCCTCCAGGCTTGCGGATGTTTTCATCCAGGAGATTTTTCGTCTTCACGGAGTGCCTTTAACCATCGTCTCTGATCGTGGGTCCCAATTTGTGTCAAGATTTTGGCGAGCTTTTTCCCGAAAATTGGGTATTTCACTTCAATTCTCCTCGGGATACCACCCACAGACCAATGGCAGACGGAGAGGGCCAACCAAAACCTGTAACAATACCTTCGGTGTTTCATAACCGATACACAGGATGATTGGGTGGATCTGCTTCCTTGGGCTGAGTTTGCTCTTAACTCCCTTCGCAATGACACCACTCAAGAATCTCCCTTCTTCATAAATTGTGGCTTTCATCCTTCCCGTCTACCCTTCTCTCCTCTATCCTCAGGAGTACCAGCGGTTGACAAGCGCATCTCCCGGCTGAAAGACTTATGGACGAGGATTCAGGAGAACTTAAAGGTGGCTACAGGGAGACAGAAACTCCAGGCAGACCGCCTTCGACGCCCGGTCCCGGAATTCGTCCCAGGAGACAGGGTTTGGCTTTCTTCCAGGAATATCCGACTAAAGGTTCCTACCATGAAGCTAGCACCTAAGTTCCTCAGTCCCTTTCCTGTGTTCAGGAGGATTAATCCTGTGGCTTATCGCCTACGCCTTCCACCCTCGATGAAGATTCCTTCAGTCTTTCATGTATCGTTGCTTAAACCAGCATTCCAGAGTCCTCGCTTTTCTAAGACCACGTCTCCCCCACTTCCTCTTCTGATCCAAGGTCAACAGGAGTACGAGGTTCACTCTATCCTGGATTCTAGTATTTCCAGAGGAGGAGTACAATACCTGGTCCACTGGAGGGGGTTTGGACCAGAGGAACGTTCCTGGATTCCCCACCGGGATCTCCACGCGCCTCGACTCGTTCAGGCTTTCCATCGTAAGAATCCCTCCAAGCCATGTCATGGACGCCCGGAGGTCGCCCAAGAAGGGGGGGTACTGTAAAAGTCTGGGAGTCACGCCGTCCTCGGCGTGCTCCTCACTCACCTGCAGCTCCGACGGGGCCTCCCGCAGCACGCAGGCAGCCTCTCTCCAGAACGCCGATCACAGCTCCACGTGGGCGCGCGCACGCCAAAACTCCTCTTCTACTCTTGGGACGGCGGCTACGCTCGGTCACGCGCCCGCAAGCACAGCTACACAAAGGCGCGGCCACACGGAGCCGCACCAACCCCTTAAAGGCACAGCACCTCAAACCATTGCTGCAAGCAAATGCAGTCTGACTACTGGGCTTTATGGCTCCCCTGGGACTCATGCTGGACCTATCCCTGCCGTAGCCTGGCCCTTCCACACCCCCACCTTGCTGCGCTGCAATTGGACCCTCTCTCCTATATATACCTTACAGTGTCACTGACTCGTTGGCTGAGCATAGAACCAGTTGTTCTCATCACTCTCTGCCTCCCTAGTCCTGTCTTGTCCTGTCTTGTTTTGCAGTCTTCCTCGTGTACCGAACCGGCTTCCGCTACGTCTACCCGCACGTCTGGCATGCCGTACTCGGCATACGGCAACACGACTCTCCGCACCTCTGGCATCCCGATCCTGGCAAACGGTAAACGATTACGTCCTTCTCTCTAACCCCGGACTTGACAAACAGCACCCTCTACCATCCGTACCTCTCCTGCCCCGATCCGGACTCCCAGACCACTCTACTCTCAAGACGTGCCCTCGTGGCTGTGGGTGGCGTTATATCCTATTCCACCTCAGCACCGCGGTCCCGTCTCGTTTGTGGTGAGCACGCCCTGACATTGTAATGGTGGTGAGTAGTACTTTAAATGGGCCTTATCATCTGGGATGAAGAACATTCTTGCATAGGAAATGCTTAATTCGAGTAGGTGCACTTTCAACTTTGACCTGTGCCTAGAGAGACTCAAAAATATATTAGTTGCATACAATACAGTACTTACTAATTGTTTTACTAAGCAGTCAATGTGGACTTGACTCTGCTACAATCTAAATTCCTAAGACTTGGTGCCCCAGCTACTGCCAAACCAATTCATTCCATAGTTAACTCTATTCTGTCTGCAGGCCATATCCCTAAGACCTGCAAAACTGCCAGAATTGTCCCAATCTTGAAAAGTGAGGACAAAAAACACTGTAATAAATTAGCAACTAGGATATTGGTTGCTTGGTCTGCAGCAGAATTAGAATTATATATATATTACACAGTGATTTTGACAATAACTACTGCTTATAATAAAAAGGACACAGTTGGAAAGAAAATGGTTAAAAGATATAAAATACATCACATATTCAGTTAATAGACAAATGATTTTATATATGCCTCCACAGTAATTTCTCAAATGGAATAATATAGTCTCTTTATAAAGTGCCGAGCACACTGCTTGCGTTCTGCCTTTAAAAGACACTCAACATTTTTCATTTGAATAAAAATGATTTCGGAGCTTGTTCATCTGGGCATACCGCCAGCCTGGGTGTTGCGCCAAATGACCTCGAACAGATAAGAACGTTTTTTTCCATAAACTACATAATAATTACTGGATTGCAACACTAGCTCGAAGCCAAAATGCAGCTTCCTCTACAGCCCTAAAAATTACATTTTTATTGCATCCCAAAAATAAAAACAACGGGACATTTGTACCAATAGGTCAGATAATTTATAAACACAAAATAAATTCCAACAAGAGCATGCTACGTTCCTAAACACTTTCCTCTGAACGCCTTCTGAAAGAAATCTCATACTCTCGCAAACTTCCTTCACTACAAATTTATGCTATCCTGTTTCAACTTTGCCGTCTCTCAAGCTAAACCAACCTAGTTTTCTTCATTACTCAACACGCACAAGTCTAACCCACGCCAATTCTTCCTTCATCTCACCTCAGGATTTTGCTGACTATTTTAAGGAAAAGGTGGAATCCATACATCAGAACACCCACTCTGCATCCAAAGCCCTCTCCCGCTTTAAACCTTTCTCACTGACTGCCCCACTCCTCGGGAATGCCCTTTCTCTCAATACCTGACTTGCACCCTCTCTATCCACCTTAAGACACACTTGCTTAAAGAAGCATATGAATAGTACTGTGAATAATACTGGACACATGATACATAACAGCTTGGACCCCTGCAGGCGCACTTCCCAGAATTCCCTCCTTTTTCTTTTTCTAAATATTCCCAAACATATCCTAATCCTATAGAAATAAACTTGAAATGTGTTTTTACTGGTTACACACAAACAGAAAACACACACTTGGTCTCTTAAGTTACAGAGCTAGTTAACTTTTCATGTCTGGATTGCAAATGCTGCGCATTATTTAAACTGGAGGGGAGGGGCTGTTTCTCTCCTATCTTTGAGATAGAAATCCAGCAAACGGAAAAGAATGTGTCTGGTTTAAAAACCTGATTCGTCTGTCCAGAACGAATAAACCTTTTAAATTATCACCAGTGACAGGGCTGAATATCATATGCCCATTCTTTTTTTTTTCCGCTCTCCACTCCTTCACACTGGGAATAATTCAGGACAAATTCATCAGAGATACAAACAAACTTTTTACATGAGATAGCATTTTTTTTTTTAGCTGGGACTTGCACCCTGAGCCTTCCCGGGCGAACCAGCAGTTCCCTGATTTTCACTCTGATAGGGGCACTTTCTCTGCCAATGGCCAAAATTACCACAGTAAAAACAGGCACTATTATTCTGAGCTCTTCCTCCTGGCTGATTTCTGAGTCCAGCAAAAGATCTCTGTCTATTATGTCTTCTGCCTTGTCTCCTATCATGGTGTCGTCCATTATTAAAATACATTGCCTTATTCCCTTGCCGAGAAAGGGGCACAAAGCAACCTGCCGCATAATCTACAAACGGGTCACAATAATTATCACCAGCCGGAGCAACAAGTTCTTTAGGAGTCTGACCAGGTTTACGCTTGCAAAGGACAACATGTTTAGTATTATTCTTAATAACCTCTGGCTTCCAGAGTCCATTAGTAGCTAATAGAAAAATAGCGAAATTATAACAAATATTAGATATGTAATTAGCATTCTTATACGTTACACAATGTACAAAAGTCGTGCATCTAGATCAGAGATGACAGCGCAGTCTGGTTTTTAGGATTTCAACCTAGACTTCCTGACACACACACACTCAGAGTCTGGAATACCTGTTAAACACTTGGGGATCTTTAAACATGTGGAGCAACCTTGGGGCTAAATATTTTACATATTTCTTGTAATAGAGCCCTGAGAAACCATCTGGGCCAGGTGCCTTTGATGGTTTAAGTTCTTTAATAGCCTGGGATACCTCTTCCAATGTGAAGTCAGCGCCCAGGGCCTGTCGGTCACACTCTGTCAATCTTCCCAGGTTCGAGTTAGCTAATAAATCTCTTAAGGCTGTGCTCATTTTTTGATTATGTGCCACTTTTTTCCCATCATATAGGGAACTATAGAATTCTCCAAATTCTTCTATTTTCTGTGGATTGGCCGTACAAACATCAGATTTTAAGCGTATAGCTTGGATGTTAAACTTAGATTGCCTGTCTTTCAGTGCTCGGGCTAGCATCGTATCCGGTCGATTGGCCTTCTCATAAAACTTCCTCTTAGACCAACTCAGTGAATTATCGGCCTTGGAGGTTAGCAACATATTCAATTCTATCTTGGTGTCTTTGATTGCCTGTAGTAATTGTATATCGGGGGTAGTTTTTTTGTTGTTGTAGTTTTTACATGTTTAATGCAATCTTAGCAGGAGCTCCCATCCTCGGGGACATGCTGCGAGCGTCCATATCACTAATACACAAACCTGGCAAAGACCCGCTGGACTGCAAAAGTTACAGGCCGATCTCCCTAATTAACACAGATATCAAGTTATATGCTAAATTACTGGCCAATAGATTATGTCTTATCCTACCCAGACTTATACACCCAGATCAGGTCGGGTTTATCACAGGGAGACAAGCAGCGGACAACACCCGACGAATTATTGATCTGGTAGAATTGGCTAATAAAAATAACACCCAAAGCATGCTGTTAAGTCTGGACGCTGAAAAAGCATTTGATAGGATAGACTGGCCATACTTACAAGAAACTCTCGCAGCATTTGGCTTCGGGGATCAGATGAGTAGGGCGATCATGTCGTTATACTCAAACCCTACAGCTAGGGTTATACATCAGGGCTTCTCCTCACCTTCATTCCAAATCAAAAGTGGCACTCAACAAGCATGCCCGCTATCTCCCCTCTTATTCACCCTATGTATCGAACCACTAGCTGCTAGAATACGAGCTAACCCAGATATCGCAGGGTTAAACGCTTACTCTCAATCGCACAAAGCGGCCCTGTATGCAGACGATATCCTCTAATCATAACAAAATCCCTCACCACTTTGCCCAACCTATTCGACCTCCTGAGCAGATTTTTAAAGATATCTGGATTCAAAATTAACCAATCCAAATCGGAATCACTCAACATTAACCTCCCCAGTCACACGGAAAAGCTGTTGAAGTTGAATTTTCAGTTCAATTGGCAACAGAAACACAAAGTACTTAGGAATCCACATCACCAGAGAGGCCAACTTCGTCTATAGTGCAAATTATCCCAACTTAATTCGGACTCTTAAAAAAGACCTACGTAGATGGTCCTCCAAGAGGATATCCTGGATCGGTAGGATACATAGTGTCAAGATGAACCTACAACCGCGTATCCTATACCTCTTCCAGACACTCCCTGTGCCAGTTAAAACAACAGATATACTCTCGCTCCAAACAGAAATCTATAAATTTATCTGGGGTAGGAAAAAATCGAGAGTCAATCGCTCCAATATGAAAAGACCTGTTGCTGCTGGTGGTTTGGCGGTACCCTGTCTATTAACATACTATAAAGCGGCCCAATTAAGCCAAATTGTTCAATGGCACTCCAACCCCCAATTGAAAAGGTGGGTAGAACTGGAAAATGCCGCATGCTCCCCAAAGGAACTCAGCGGCCTGATTTGGTTACCAAAAACAGCGTTTAACCGCAGAGAGATACCGCTCACCTCAATGACCAACTCTCTATCGATCTGGGAGGCGACCAAATTTAAGAATGCCCTGACATCAAAGCACTCGCTTATGTCCCCCATTTGGAATAACCCAGTGTTCGCAACCGGCATGACTGGGACCAGTATCCCGATGTGGAAACAAAAAGGCTATACACGAATGAAAGACCTGGAGGGAGACGACCAGAAAATCAAGACCTTTGATCACCTAAGATTAGAAAAAAAATACCTCACTCTGAATTCTTTAAATACCTCCAGGTCAGAGCATTTTATAATAAATTTGCCCATACCCCCCCCCCCCTGACAAAATTCAAAAAGCTCTGTCGGGCTAACGCCGACACAAGGGGACTTATATCAACAATATACGGGGAGGTAGTCGGTTCTGCTGACATAGAACAACAGATCCCCTCATACAGGACCAAGTGGGAAACAGACCTAGGGGAAACCCTGGAAGACGAGGAATGGAGCACCATCTACTTGGCCTCCGCAAAAAGCTCCATATGTACCACACTTAAGGAGAACGCATATAAGGTCCTCATGAGGTGGTACCTCACCCCACTAAAATTATCTAAATACATGCCGGGATCCTCCTCACTGTGCCCCAAACAGTGTGGCGGATCAGCAGATTTGTTACACATGCTGTGGTCTTGCCCAAAAATATCCCCTATATGGGAAGAAATCAGACATTGGATCCAGAGGGTTTTTGACCTCCCTATTCCCCCTGACCCGTGGCTGTTCCTACTAAACAGACCGATGCCGGGCTTATCAAAAGCAAGTTCCAAGTTAATAGCACATTTTGCACTCGCGACGAGATGTGAGATCGCAGCACTGTGGAAATGCCCCGATATGCCAAACATCCCAAAAATTCGAAATCGCATTTGGTTCATCTGCCAGATGGAAAAGTTAACGAGTTTAGTTAACGACACTGGCGACAATTTTTTAAAAGTCTGGACGCCATGGCTGGCACAGACCGATATCCCGGGGATCGAGTGTACCACAATTTGGCATTAATATCAACAGATGCATTCTCTTTTGGGGGGGACAGTGTAGGCAACCATACACTTAACAGCCGGACAGGGACTATAATTCCTAATACCCTCAAGATCGGCCCGAGGCTCGGATCTCCTTTCTTTCCCCCTCCCCAGCTCTCTTCCCCCCCTTACCCTCCCTCCCCCCCTTCCCTCCCTCCGAGGTTTTTTTTTTATGATTTGACCCCGGTTATTACATTTATTACTTTTATTACTATATGATTTACTTATACGCCGTAAGGCCGATTAGGGTTCGAAAAGCCGTATGATTCCACCACCTTCACCCCTGTGTACAGATGATTTATAATGGTATATGTATATCTTATGTACACAAGACGCCATTCCAAACTCATCTATTGTATTGTATATTATGTATGCTTTTCCAATAAAATACAAGTTATAAAAAAAAAAAACACTTGGGGATCTTAACCCTTAATTTCACAGTCACAATTTAACCAAGAGTGGGGGGTGAGATAGAAAAGACCCAGTGGGGGGTGAGATAGAAAACATCAAATATACTCACTACCCTGTGGGAATGTTGCTTCTGACACAATTGTTAGGTTCGTAAACTTAAAATACACCGGGGACCACCTCGGACAGCTAGCTGTGACTGGAAGCAGTGTTGCTTGATCCGGGGAGACTTAACCACGCCCATTGCTGTTGCACCTCAATCTGGTGACGTATGAGCGCTCGAGAAATGAAGAAAGAAACAGAGTGATTCTGATTCTTCATCTCAACTTTATTGCGGAAAAGCAATGCTATTTATACAGAAAAATAAAGTGTTAATTATAGGCGTAACAATATTAGCATATTACAAAATAACAAAAACAAAGAAAGGGATAGTGAGTGATCAACTAGGGACCATACTAATTTAATGGAAATTCGATAATTATCACGTGGGTGCAAACCTGTGAACTGAAGTGAATCAGGAAGGTGGCGAGGACACAAGGCAGTGCACTCAGAGTAGAATTCACTTAGATGCACACCACATACATTTAAAATATAACCTTTATTGACATTACATAAAACATATATTACCGATAATGTAGGTGTAACCAAGATTAAAAATAGATTAAATTAAATTTGACGACTGTCTTCCATCTAATCTAGATATTAAGCCACTGAATAGCAAATAAAGCTAATAATCTAGGAGATACAAGGCAGATACAGCCGTGGTATAGGTAGACCACCTAGGACCAAAACTTAGTTGCACCTATAAATCCCATATATTGATAGTACCAGATAGGTGCATGAAGTTACAATCATAGGTGGGGAGCTCACTAGATAGAAAGTAAGGTATGAAAAAGTCCTAATACCAGACTACTGCTCCTAATAAGGTGGTAGTACTAGGTCAAATACACATAGTGATTGTCATAGATATAGTGTGATCCAGACAGAGACTAGAGGTGTATGCAGCAGAAAAGGTGGAACTCCCTAAGCGAGCAGGTTCAAATGTGGCAAAGCCTAATATCCTGACCCAACACTGCACCAGAGTCACACAGATATCACAGCAGATGTTATGAGCCTTAGGCACCGCACATATATACACAGGCACAGCAAATAAGTGCCAGTTTGTGAAACCCACACTCAAACTATGAGAGTGTAACTATTGGTCAGCTGTAGATTCGTCACTTTTAGAATAAAAAGACTTCCAAGTAGGAGTCTTACAACATCACTACGTGCCCTACGCACGTTTCCCTCCAGCTATAGAGCTTCCTCAGGGACATTTTTGCAAACGAAGAAAGGCAAAGCTATTTATAGGGGCTGATTGCAGTGACACACCAATCGCAGCTCCGCGCATGCGCAGATCAATGGTTAAAGAGTTGTAAAAAAGTTTACCCTGCGCATGCGCATATGTCGCTATATTACGGTGGAAAATCTAACTTTTAAATGGATCAATGCATGCATCCCAGGAGTTGAAAGGCACTGGCAAATAATATCCAATCGCATAGCTCATACAGACTCACCTACTCCGCAATGTTGGTCAACTGCAGACATCGCTATTACAACCAGTGCGCATGCGTGATAACTCAGTCACTGCTGCTCTTGCCTGAGACGTAGTGCGCATGCGTCGCCTGATGGAATAGAAATTGATGCCGAGTGGAGAATAACTCTCCTCCATATACCAAGCATTGCTGAGTTGCCTCTAAAGGTCTTTACGCATGCGTGCCGACATAGTGGTACTTCAGAACAATTGGTCACAGCACGCATGCGTGTGCTGATAGCTGAAAATGCAGTTTGGCTGTGTAGTGGAGGGGAGTGTGGGGGGCGGAAATATAATATACCATGATGGTACAGTACTTAGGAACATACGTAGCTCCTCCATACCTCCATTGTTTACCCCTACTCTAGGCCAAAAATAATGCATAATAAATAATCAGCTAACAGTATGCTATAGAGGCTGGGTTGCCTGCTCCCTCTTCTTATTTGCAAAAACGTAATGATGTCAATACAGAGTGCATGTGTAACAGTCAAATGATGCGTGTATAAAATATATCCAATAGACATCTACATAGCAATATAGCACGCATCATATGGTTACATTGGAACAGAATCTTAACATAGGCATTACCTAATGGCAATATAGTCACTGATATAGGAATAATATGCATAAATATAGTTGCAACGTTGTTAATAAATACCAAGTGCGGGGACAGAGCTTAAAAAGAGAACAACATCCAAAAGGGGGGATACATAAAGATATTAAACTATATATCACAGATATAACAGCAAGAACAGGAGTTGAAGAGACTCAAGCCACACAATAATGTTAGATTGATTCAAATAAAAGGAGTAAAGGTGAAACCTTCATTAAGCCCATTCGGGCTACGTGTTTTAAGTTTGTAAATCCATTCCGCCTCTATGCGTAGCAGCATCTGATCAATGTTGCCACCTCGAGCAGGGCATCTAAGATGGTATATGCCCATAAACGTAAGGCACTTCACATCACCACTGTGAAACTGAGTAACGTGCCTGGCAACTGGAGTGTCATTAGCATGTTTGATGGAGTTAACGTGTTCTAATATTCTTCTGCGTAGTTGCCTAGTGGTCTTTCCCACGTACCTCTTCCCACAGATGCAGGTGAAGAGATAGATAACATCTGTGGTTCTACAGTTGATAAAAGAAACCACTTTAAAATTATAGGTGTTATCGTAATTTGCAAACGTTTTAGCAATAATAACGTGTTTGCAGGCCTTACATCCCTGGCAGCGAAACATACCGTTCACGGGACTCAACCAGTTTTCTACCCTTGGTCGTTGATAGTGACTATGAACTAAAATGTCACGTAGATTTTTGGAACGTCTACTAGTGATTGTAGGTCTCAGTCCTAG
Source organism: Ascaphus truei (assembly GCF_040206685.1). Taxonomy (NCBI): domain Eukaryota; kingdom Metazoa; phylum Chordata; class Amphibia; order Anura; family Ascaphidae; genus Ascaphus; species Ascaphus truei. Next base: position 36,561,292 of record NC_134497.1, on the reverse strand, counting down.
GACCTTAGCCAAATCCTCATCAGTCAAAAGGAGATGCCAGTGGCGGGCAAATATCTTTTTAATTGCCCACCATCTCTTATTATAGGTACCGATGCAGCGTATAGTCGAGTCCTGCACTTTAGTTGAGTTAGAAGTAAGCAGAGATTCTCTATTACTGTGCAAGGCCCTATGATACGCACGGTTAAGCGTTTTGATATTATATCCGCGACTTAAGAACCGATCTCGTAACTCTTTGGATTGACAGATGAACTCTTGTGTGGTGAAACAGTTCCTCCTTAACCGGAGATATTGCCCTGTTGGTATTCCAGCAATAAGACTAGGTGGATGTTGACTCTGTGCAAGTAGTAGGCTATTAGTAGCGGTACTTTTCCTGAATACCTTAGTTTGGATATTAAAGTCAGAGTCGACATAGATGTTTAAATCCAAAAAGGTGATAGATTCAGAACTTAGCACAGTCGTTAGTCTTAAGTTGAGGTTGTTGACATTAAGGCATTTGACAAATTCCTGAAGGAGTAATTGAGGACCCTCCCACAACAATAGAATATCACCTATGTATCTGATCCATAGAGTAATATGGTCAGTATACGTAGATAATTCATACGAGAATACGTAAATACGTTCCCACCAGCCCAGGTACAGATTCGCATATGTTGGTGCACATGCAGTGCCCATAGCTGTACCCTGGGTCTGGTGGTAGTATTTCCCGTCAAATACGAAATAGTTGTGTGTTAGTATGTAGCGCAATAAGTCCAGGAAAAACTTATTATGTTTGTCAAATCTAGGGCCTCTAGAAGACAGGAAATACTCAACAGCAGCTATACCATTCTCATGGATAATGGAAGTATATAACGATTCTACGTCTAAACCAACAAAAGTTGTATTGGGGGTGATATTGATACCATTAAGTCTGTTCAGAGTATCTTTAGTGTCTTGCACATATGATGGCAGACTAGTTACAAAACACCGAAGGACCTTATCAATATACACACTACTTCCCTCTGTCAAGCAGTTGTTACCTGAGACAATAGGGCGACCAGGTGGGTATCGCTGTTTTTTATGTACTTTAGGCAATGTATAGAATGTCGCCACAGTTGGTGATTTAGAGTACATAAAATCATATTCCTGTCTGCTGATCAGATCCATATCAAGGCCTTTTTGTAATATCGCGAGTAAGTCTTTTTTGTATTGTGATGTTGGACTGCTCGCCAGGACTTCATAACACTCCTATCGCTCAAAAGTCTCAGATTTTCTTTTACGTAAGCATCGGTATCTTGAATAACGATGTTACCACCTTTGTCAGATGGTTTAATTGTATACATAGTGTTTGACAAAAGTTCCTTTAGGTCACTTCTCTCTTTGGCTGTCAGGTTATTTGCTGTTTTACATTGTGTAGGCTCAGCTTCAAGATCCCTGGTTACACACGAGACAAACAGATCCACAGCAGGACAAATACTTAATGAAGGTGTAAAATTACTTTTCTTTTTGAGGTTCGTAAACGGGCCAATGATGTCACTATCAGTAGATGTACTTTGTTCGAGCAGCATAATTAAATCATCCAAATTTTGCTTATCTTGTAAGCTCAAGATAGCGACTTCATCACTAGACCGTTTAGAATGAAATTTGTGTAGTAATAGTCTCCTCCCAAAAAGATTTAGATCCTTCACCCACTCGAACAAATTAAAGTCGGACGTGGGTGAAAAGGATAGACCCTTCTTAAGTAAACTGAGTTGCTCGGGACTGAAAATATGTTTAGACAGATTGAAAATCTGTAGTGAGTCGGTGACAGTATCAGTTGGTGTTACTGGCTGGGAACTAATGGTATTTTCCTTTCTCTTAGGGTTCTTTTTTCCCCTACAGACTCTGCGTTTAGTTGTACCTGGGCTAAAAACCCCACCTTATTTGCCTTAGTGGCCTTTCTACCCCGTCCTCTCCCAGATCCACGCAAGTTGGAAGTGGATTGTTCCCCATCTGATACATCAGTCTCAGAGGTGGAATACTCAGAAAAATTTGGCCGTCTCCTGGATCTAACTGGATATTTATACACAGTATTTGTTTCATAGTCTTCACTATCACGCAGGAATTTTCTATGTTTTCGCTCCTTTAACTCCTTTTTAAATTTAACCATGTTCAATTCTAGTTGACGCTCGTGCTCCTCAAATTCCTGCAATTTGTTATATTTGCTAATATCTTTTAAACTAATGTCCAGATCTTTATTAGTAGTCTCTAACGTGTATTTTCATATTCAATTAGTAAAGACATTAGTTCTTTAGAGCAATTAGATAATGTATCTTCCCATTTTTTAATGAAGTCAGTTGAAGTAATATGATATGCAGGGCTCAGCTTCAATCTGAGTCCACGAGGGATCATATTATGTTGTATGTAATTCTGCAGGCTGGTGATCTCCCACCAGACTCGTGTCTTGGTTCTCAAAAGCTTTGTAACATTTCTAAAATAGTTGACAATATCAGGTTCACCCTCTGGGGCTGCTAATGGTTCTTTGGTGAAAACACTTTTAGCTTCTTCATGCCAACTAGAGGTGTCCATACTACTAGTTAGAAACCCCGCCATGGTATGTATGGAGCTAGGATCAACCGCCAAGAAGGGGCTAAAAGAAGAAACCCCAGTAATAACGACTACAAAAACAAAGAAAGGGATAGGGAGTGATCAACTAGGGACCATACTAATTTAATGGAAATTCGATAATTATCATGTGGGTGCAAACCTGTGAACTGAAGTGAATCAGGAAGGTGGCGAGCACACAAGGCAGTGCACTCAGAGTAGAATTCACTTTGATGCACACCACATACATTTAAAATATAACCTTTATTGACATTACATAAAACATATTACCGATAATGTAGGTGTAACCAAGATTAAAAATAGATTAAATTAAATTTGACGACTGTCTTCCATCTAATCTAGATATTAAGCCACTGAGTAGCAAATAAAGCTAATAATCTAGGAGATACAAGGCAGATACAGCCGTGGTATAGGTAGACCACCTAGGACCAAAACTTAGTTGCACCTATAAATCCCATATATTGATAGTACCAGATAGGTGCATGAAGTTACAATCATAGGTGGGGACTCACTAGATAGAAAGTAAGGTACGATATGAAAAAGTATCTGCCTTGTATCTCCTAGATTATTAGCTTTATTTGCTATTCAGTGGCTTAATATCTAGATTAGATGGAAGACAGTCGTCAAATTTAATTTAATCTATTTTTAATCTTGGTTACACCTACATTATCGGTAATATATGTTTTATGTAATGTCAATAAAGGTTATATTTTAAATGTATGTGGTGTGCATCTAAGTGAATTCTACTCTGAGTGCACTGCCTTGTGTGTTCGCCACCTCCCTATTACAAAATAACAACTTAGCTGGGAAATTTCCACTCGTACACATTATCTATAGCAGTGATTCTCAACCAGGGCTCCGCGGAACCCTTGGGCTCTGTGGAGCAGTCCCAGGGGTTCTGCCTGGCCGCCCTCACTCACTCCAGCCCCTGGCTCTCCCCACCCCCCTCTCTCCACTCTCCTCCCACCCTCCTCTCTCTTAGGAGCGCGCATGCAGTCCTCGCCTCAAGCATCCTGCTTGATGATCCATGGTGTCGGAGGAGAGGCTGCTGCTGCTTCTTCTGTAAAACTCTGCATGTGAGCTACGGGAGGACTGGGTGGGGGAAGGAGATGCTGCTTCTGTAAAACTCTTGGCTATGTTCTACTATAACTGAAAACAATTCGCAGAAGCTGGAAAATACTGCCTACATATGTGAAGGTCGCTTTTCTGCTTACATATACCATGTAACGTAGGGAAAAGTTCAAGCAGACAAAATGGAGGTCCTGGCTTTTATTTTAACCCTTTCAGTCCCTTTCACTTTGAGACCTCACTAACTGTTCCAATTTTAGGTTTGTAAATTGTGCGAGAAACGAGAAAGAACAGAACCTTGTGGCGTTGCAGTACCACAGGAAAGTCTACTACAGAACCTGCACAGACCTCCCCCCACACACAGATCTCCTGGTCTGGTATGGAGATGAATATGGAAAGAGCTTGGTATCAAGTGGGGTATGCTGTGCAAAAGTAACGCGCCAGCACAAGGTAATCAGGAATATGTGTTACGTTGTTTTTACATCTCTATTGTCTTATTACTGATGTTAAATTGCAAATAGTAATAGATCTGCATACACCATTACTGGTCAACTAGAACTTAATATAACTAAACCTGACTTGAGTCAAAGGGCCAGATGCGTCAAACTGCGGTATCCAATAATGCCATATTACCGGCCTTAAAAATGTGCCTTAATAGCGTGCGATTAATCAGCGTTGTAGCGCCAAAAATAAAGCACTTTTTTTCGGACCTGTTAAAAGCATCATATCTGATACAAAACAGGCATAGAACCACATTTTCAAGTGAAAACTGCCATACATCAAGTATGACTCCCCTATGGGATAATCCTTTATTTGCTCCGGGACTGATCAGTACCAACTTCGCAATCTGGAAAGCTAACCACCTCAATAGATTAACAGATCTGGAGGGTAGAAGAGGCATACAAACATTCGATATTCTGAAAGCTAATAAAAGTATCCCAAATGCTGAATTCTTTAGATACCTCCAGATCAGAGCATTTTACCAGGCTCATCAACCGATAAATCAATGAACAAACTTCGAAAAGCTCTGTCGTTCAGGGACAACCACTAAGGGACTCATATCGCAGTTGTACAAGGAAGTAACGGGTTTGGGCGCAGTAGTGACGGAAAAACTAGGTTACATGACCAGATGGGAGTCAGACTTGGGGGAGGTGTTGGAGCTAGAGGAGTGGACGAAAATCACAGCGGCAGTCTCCAAGAGCTCCATGTGCACGACCCTACGGGAGAACGCATATAAAGTTATGATGAGATGGTACTACACTCCCACAAAATTAGTTAAATTTCTGCCTAGTTACTTCCCATTGTGTCCTAGACAATGTGAACAGCAAGCAGACTTGTTGCACATGCTGTGGTCCTGCCCCAAAATAGTCGGGGTCTGGGAACACATCAAAGATTGGCTGAACAGAATCCTAGACGTAAAGGTCTCGTTGGACCCGTGGCTGTTCCTTCTGAACAGACCGTTAAAAGGCCTACCCAAACACGCTCATAAACTGATAACTCACTTCGCAACGGCAATGCGGGGGGAGATCACAGCACGTTGGAAACAAAATGCGATTCCATTGATAGCGGCAATTCGGAACAGAATCTGGAAGGTATGTCAGATGGAGAAGCTGACCAGTCTAGCAAATGACACAGGCGAAAACTATCTAAAAGTCTGGATGCTGTGGCTGGCCCAGTTAGATATACCGGGGGTAGAAAGGTCCGCAATTTGGCAATGATAGAGAGAAATGCGTTCTCCCTTGGGGCGGCAGCACAGAAAAAAAAAAAAAATAGACAGACGGGATAACTCAGAAATACTAGGAGTCGCGCGGGAAGGGCACGGACGAGGCCGGGGAGACCCCAGCCCCCCCCCCTGTAAGAGATGGGCCGGAGGTAATAAGGCTCACAGCGGAACCACAGTGGAAGATACCCCCCCAGCCCACCCTATTTTCTTTACTTTTAGACTAGAGGTGTCTGTCTGTCTGTCTTCCCAGTCTGTCTTGTGAATAGTTAGACTACATGGACGCTGGACTCTGTTCTGATATTGATGTGGATAAAAATGTTTGCAATGTCTGATGTACATGTGACCCTTCAATAAAATTTAAGTTGAAAAAAAATACAATAATTGTGCATTTGGTTCCTGATTTAACAATGCAGATTTAGCAGAAAGTTGGGTCATCCTATAACTATTAGAGACCTGGTACATGGTGCGGTAACGGGAACACCCGGTGACTGATATGTGAGCTTCTAATGAGACACGTATTCTATTCATTGTACAAATATTTTTGAATTATACCTTCAAAACTGAAACTATCGACTTACTATCTATCAAATTATTTCTGCCACTTTAATTGGTGTTTTTCAGCTAGTGAGATTTCCTTTTAAATCGTTAAATATTATGATCCAATTTAAATGTATAATCCACTACATCTACTCTCCCGGCCCTAATGCTGCACATTTTGTGCTAAACCCTTCATTTTTACAATGTACATCTACAGTTTACTTCCTGAACTTTTGGGATATGCCAACTTACCTCTCCTACATGACCTTTTGTAAGACAGTTTGTGTAACAGTGACTTTTTTGTCTCGTCTAGTACAAAGCCAAGCACCAATAATCCAATGCCAACACTGCAAGGTTGCTTTTAGCAGTCCGGATTACCTCCTCAAACATCTGAAGTTCAAACACCCAAATGAGTATATGGAAAAGATGAGGACAGAACAATCTTGCAACATTCCAATAAATATGACAGAAAATGCATCTTTCAACCAGTCAAGGCAATTAATAAACAATGTAACTGCTTCTCATTCCAAAAGATATATATTAGCAGCTGCCACAGGAAAGGATCTTGGAGAAAGTGAGAAGAGTCTGACTTGGTTATTAGACCAGAATGCACAGAAGAGAACACAGACCGGGGAGAGACCGCATGTATGTGGGGAATGTGGGAAGGGATTTAGTGTGTCATCCAGCCTGGACACACACAAGAGGACACACACAAGGGAGAGACCGCATGTATGTGGGGAATGTGGGAAGGCATTTAGTGCGTCATCCAACCTGAACACGCACAAGAGGACACACACAGGGGAGAGACCGCATGTATGTGGGGAATGTGGGAAAGGATTTAGTAACTTATCCAAGCTGAACACACACAAGAGGACACACACAGGGGAGAGACCGCATGTATGTGGGGAATGTGGGAAGGGATTTAGTGACTTATCCAGCCTGAACACACACAAGAGGACACACACAGGGGAGAGACCGCATGTATGTGGGGAATGTGGGAAGGGATTTAGTCAGGCATCCAGCCTGAACACACACCAGAGGACACACACAGGGGAGAGACCTCATGTATGTGGGGAATGTGGGAAGGGATTTAGTGACTTATCCAGCCTGAGGACACACAAGAGGACACACACAGGGGAGAGACCGCATGTATGTGGGAAATGTGGGAAGGGATTTAGTGTGTCATCCAGCCTGGACACACACAAGAGGACACACACAGGGGAGAGACCGCATGTATGTTGGGAATGTGGGAAGGGATTTAGTGCGTCATCCAGCCTGAACACGCACAAGAGGACACACACAGGGGAGAGACCGCATGTATGTGGGGAATGTGGGAAAAGATTTAGTGCCTTATCCCACCTGTACACACACAAGAGGACACACACAGGGGAGAGACCGCATGTATGTGGGGAATGTGGGAAGGATTTTAGTCAGTTATCCAGCCTGAACACACACCAGAGGACACACACAGGGGAGAGACCACATGTATGTGGGGAATGTGGGAAGGGATTTAGTGACTTGTCCAAGCTGAACATACACCAGAGGACACACACAGGGGAGAGACCGCATGTATGTGGGGAATGTGGGAAGGGATTTAGTGACTTATCCAGCCTGTACACACACAAGAGGACACACACAGGGGAGAGACCGCATGTATGTGGGGAATGTGGGAAGGGATTTAGTCAGTTATCCAGCCTGAACACACACCAGAGGACACACACAGGGGAGAGACCGCATGTATGTGGGGAATGTGGGAAGGGATTTAGTGACTTGTCCAAGCTGAACATACACCAGAGGACACACACAGGGGAGAGACCGCATGTATGTGGGGAATGTGGGAAGGGATTTAGTGTGTCATCCAGCCTCGACACACACAAGAGGACACACACACGGGAGAGACCGCATGTATGTGGGGAATGTGGGAAGGGATTTAGTGCGTCATCCAACCTGAACACGCACAAGAGGACACACACAGGGGAGAGACCGCATGTATGTGGGGAATGTGGGAAGGGATTTAGTGACTTATCCTGCCTGAACACGCACAAGAGGACACACACAGGGGAGAGACCGCATGCATGTGGGGAATGTGGGAAGGGATTTAGTCAGTCATCCATCCTGAGGAGACACAAGAGGACACACACAGGGGAGGGACCTATCTCTAAAGCCAGGCATGTTTAGGGATAACCAGCGACTTAGACGCTCACATATAAGTGCACACGTGTATCTGTGTTACGCTAAATCACAATGAAAAGTGACTTTAGTTTATGGTGCATAAATGAGCATTTTAAAAGGATAAAAAGTTATAACGTTTTAAATGCAAGTTATTTGTATAATTTTTATTGTAGTTTTTTTTAAAGAAACATTGTCCTCTTAATGTTTTATATTTCCATGCTGATGGGTCTAATAAAATGTGCGTTCCCCATTATACTGAAGCGTTCTGTAGCCTCACTTAGCTGTGAATCGGAATAGTTTCACCGCGTCCAATTTGCCCGTGGCATTAGGCCGCAGACGGACCCTCCGCCACCAGCCGCTTCTAATGTAAGTTGTATTACTGTTTTGGGTATGGGGTTAATTTAAGGGGTTTGGGGTAGGGGGTTTTAGGGTAAGGGATTAAGGTGTGTGGTTTTAGGGTAAGAGGAGTGTGACGGCCTTCATAATAAATGTGAAGGGACGGGAGTGTGGGGAGGGCAGGGGGCGGAACTGGAAGCTCCTCGCTCACCTCTGGGTTTTGTTTGGGGCAAGTTCCATTTTTGTGGGAAAGTGAGCTTTGTGTTTCCAGGCAGATGTGGGACAGGACTCAGGTGATTGGCTGGTAGCTGGTGCTGAGCAGGTGGGCAGAGTGCTGTGATTGGGCAGGCCAGAAGGGGTGCGTGGCTAGGGAGTTTGGGCAGGAAAATGGAAGGTACGGTATAGAGAGACTAAGCAGATAGGGAAATTACCTGAGGTTAGGGGACGTTGGCTGCCTCACTCCCCTCCCTATGTGTTATAATTATAACAGCTAGTTATACTGTATATAGCAGTGATTCACAACTTTTTTTTTTTTTTTTGGAGGAACCCTTGGAAGTTTTTCTAATAATCTCAGGGAACCCCTAAATGGCTGACACATATTAGGTTAATTTCACACCTCACGAGCCCCCTCTATTTCCCACCTTCTACCCATGTATTTCTCTCCCATCCGTCTCACTCACTCTCTCTCGCCTCGCATATATTTATCTCCCCTGCGTCTTACTCTTTCTACCTCTTTTCCTCACTCTCTCCCCCCTCTCTCCTCTCACTCGCCCCTACCTTCCGTCAATTACCCCACACTAACTCAATCCCCCCTACAAAATACATATCACAAAACCTCACCCCTCTAAATACATGTAACCCCACCCGCAATACATAATAAAAATACCCGCCCCGCCAATACATATTAAAAATGCCACCGCCGCCCCAATACATTTTAAAAATGCCACTACCACTCCAATACATTTTAAAAAGACCCCCACTGCCGCCCCAATACATTTTAAAAAGACCCCTGCCACCCCAATACATATTTTTTTTAAATCGAGCCACACTGGTAAAATCATCCTCATCTCTCCCCCAGCACCCTTCATCATCATCCTCATATATCTCCCCCAGCACCCTTCATCATCATCCTCATATCTCCCCAGCACCCTTCATAATCATCCTATCTCCCCCAGCACCCTTCATAATCATCCTGATATCTCCCCCAACACCCTTCATTATCATCATATACCCACCCCCTTGCATCTCACATCACCCGCATATAACCACCCCCCCTGCATCTCACATCTCCCCCCCCCACTGTAGCTCATATCTCCCCCCCCCCCATATGCCTACCTCAGGCGGCAGTGGTGGGCAGGATGCGGTGACCGCTAACTACAGAGAACGCAGGACTGCATGCACCCATTCGCTCTAGCTAGCAGCAGGCACCTTAAGTGCCGCACTACTAGAGTGCTCTCCTGCAGTCCTGTAAGCGGGCTCTGGAGGGGGTAGAGCCAGGAGGAGGGGGAGATCCAGGAAAGCCGCTGCGGGGCGCACAGTGAGTGTGAGCACTAGGCGGAACCCCTGGGATTGCTCCACGGAACCCCAGGGTTCCGCAGAACCCTGGTTGAAAAACACTGGTATATAGTGTTTTATGCTGTCGCAGCATGGCGACAGTGGGTTAAAAGTGCTAATGCTTTTTAGCATAATTCTGTGGTTATTGATCATTTTATACTGACTGGGGCCAGGGTAAAGTTGGGCAGTGGATCTGTCCAACACAGAAACATGAAAAAAACCTTCTACTTGAAAAAAGGTTAGTGTCCCTGTCACGGTAGCTTATGACAAGATTTAATGAACACCAAATATCTGGGTTGAACTGAACGAGGCTTAGATATAATAAAATATATTTATTCCTTAAAAAGGTGAACACAGCAATATAGTACAATTAACAGGCAAGAAGGTAACACTTAGGGGGGATGGAGAAGTATCAGCTAGCAATTCTCCAGCAATCCGGTGACATTCCAGGTGGAATCAGAAGAACAACTAAAAACTGTAGGGTTTACACAGTTTATATACCTGTGTAACCCTATTCTTAACATTGAATACAGACTATTGGTGAACAATTATCTGTATCCAATCCCTAACGTGGAGACACAGATTAACCCATGCCCCCCAGCTAATTAGCCCATTTGTACTGGGACTCTATGGGTAGCCCCATAATTAAATCAGGGGCGACGACCAGTCTACCAAATGAAGTATCTGCATTGTTTGTAGGTGTAGACATAACACTTACAAACCACTCCAGTTTATGATTCTCCACCCTCAGGTAACAATTACAGTGGCAGTGTTTGTTTATTAGTACTTGGTCTGTTGATTAGTACTTAGTGTAAACAATCAGGGCAGTTAACTTTTGATCACAGTGCTTAGGCTCAATCAGCCGGCTGCCCTTCATGACCTATTAGCATATCAGATGGCATCTGCATTTTCAGAGCAGATCCAAAATACCATACATATACACTTTAATATCTACACATATTAATAAGTTCCATTCTGGAGGGCTCAGTGGGTCGAAATTTGCCAGTTCTTAATGCCTACAGTGACTCCACACATTGGCCAAATATCAACTCTCTGCGACCTCCAGAACTGGAGATACAGAAATGCACGTTAAAACATTAAAATACAGGATTATAATGGAACAGGGGAACATACATTTTCCTGACATGACAAGGTGTAAGCCACATTCCTGGACCGCAGTCCAGTTAACCCCTTGCCTCCCTGGTGAGGTCAGGGTGTGGCCATATGGGGTGCAACCTCTTTAATACCGGGCCAACCCCATCTCCCTCTACAGTCCCCTTGTAACAGGGTGAATAAAAGACACCAGCCCTATGCATGGCTGACCTATGTTTAGGTCTGCAGTACACCAGTGACCAGGTTAAAATTCAGCTGGGAAGGTCTTGTAATTGTCAGGTTCCAATTGCCGCTTTAAGGGGTTTTAAAAACCCAGGCTGCTCACACATGGGGGGCTGCCTGACCCAGCGAGACACACTGAAACGCTGGAGGAAAATGACTTACTATAAGGTCTGTCTTTCCTGTCAAACCGGTTTGCTATATGGATAGCTACACAAAACAGGGAGCCCCCGCAACAGCTATGATGTACAGTTAGGTCCGGAAATAATTGGACACTGACACAATTTTCATAATTTTGGCTCTGGACGCCATAACAATGGATTTTAAATGAAACAACCAAGATGGAATAGAAGTGCAGACGTTCAGCTTTAATTCAAGGGGTTGAACAAAAATATCGTATGAAACGTTTAGGAATTGCAACCATTTTCATACACAGTCCTCTTATTTCAGGGGGTCAAATGTAATTGGACAAATTAACACAATCATCAATAAAATGTTAATTTTTAATACTTTGTCGCGAATCCTTTGCAGGCAATGACTTCTTGAAGTCTGGAACGCATGGACATCACCAAACGCTGGGTTTCCTCCTTTGTGATGCTTTACCAGGCCGTTACTGCAGCTGTCTTCAGTTGTTATTTGTTCGTGGGTCTTTCTGTCTTAAGTTATGTCTTCAGCAAGTGAAATGCATGCTCGATCGGGTTGAGATCATGTGATTGACTCGGCCATTGCAGAATATTCCACTTCTTTGCCTTAAAAAACTCCTGGGTTGCTTTTGCAGTATGTTTTGGGTCATTGTCCATCTGTAAAGTGAAACACCGTCCAATCAACTTCGCTGAATTTGGCTCAATCTGAGCAGACAATATATCCCTATACACTTCAGAATTCATCCGGCTGCTTCTGTCTTCTGTCACATCATCAATAAACACTAATGACCCAGTGCCATTGTAAGCCATGCATGCCCATGACATCACACTGCCTCCACCATGTTTTACAGATGATGTGGTATGCTTCAGATCATGAGCCGTTCCAAACCTTCTCCATACTTTTTTCTTCCCATTATTCTGGTACAGGTTTATCTTAGTTTCATCTATCCAAAGAATGCTGTTCCAGAACTGGGCTGGCTTTTTTAGATATTGTTTGGCAAAGACTAATCTGGCCTTTCTATTCTTGAGGCTTATGGTTTGCACCTTGTGGTGAACCCTCTGTATTTGCTCTTGTGAAGTCTTCTCTTTATGGTAGACTTGGATAATGATATACCTACCTCCTGGAGAGTGTTCTTCACTTGGCTGGATGTTGTGAAGGGGGTTTTCTTTATCATTGAAAGGATCCTATGATCATCCACCATTGTTGTCTTCCGTGGACGTCCAGGCCTTTTTGTGTTGCAGAGCTCACCAGTGCTTTCTTTTTTTTCTCAGAATGTACCAAACTGTTGATTTGGTCACTCCTAATGTTCCTGCTATCTCTCTGATGGATTTTCTTTCTTTTTTTTGCAGCCAAAGGATGCCCTGTTTCACTTGCATTGAGAGCTCCTTTGACTGCATGTTGTGGGTTCACAGCAACAGCTTCCAAATGTGAATGCCACACCTGGAATCAACTCCAGACCTTTAACCTGCTTAATTGATAATGAAATAATGAAGGAATAGCCCACACCTGTACATGAAACAGATTTTGAGTCAATTGTCAAATTACTTATGGTCCCTTGAAAAAGAGGGGGCTACATATTAAAGATATGTAATTCCTAAACCCATCCTCCAATTTGGATGTGAATACCCTCAAATTAAAGCTGATAGACTGCACTTTAAGCCCATATTCATTATTTAACTGTAACTTGAATTTATTTTGGTACACAGCCGAAATAACAAAACTTGTATCAGTGTCCAATTATTTCCGGACCTAACTATGTAAGTGAGGTGCTTACTAGGTCAGATATAACATATATACACAAAAAGAAACAGATAACCTAGTGACAAAGTACTCAGTCACTTGGATGGATAATGATTTATCTCAAATACTTTTTTATCAAAACGAATATAAAATAAAGGGTTTTAAAATCAAACAGCACTGACAGTAACTGTGATCATAATTACAGTGCTGTAAAAGCCGTGTTGATCAAAGAATTAAGTAGATTAGTGATTAATATTAGTCCTCAATCTGATGCTGGAAATAATGCAGCCTATAAAATGGTAGAATAAAGGGACAACAGTATAACATCTTATACTAGCACTGCTATGGCACAAGGGTAGTCCTCGATGGCAGATACGGGCAAAGAATAGTCTCCTAGTATATTGTATAATGATAGGCTGGTACGAACTTGTGTGGTACGGAGTATCTTAATATACATACTCCTAATCCGTAAGCATGTACACCACATGGGTGATGACTAAAATTATACTGCCTCACTAGGCAGGTGTCTGCTGAAGATGGTCAATATTGATCCGCTGATGCGCAGATTAACAACGATAGAGGCAGACAGTGTTGATGTACAGTTATAGTATATTGTTCCTACCTTCCAAGAAATACTGGACAAATCACTGACGCCTTGCCACTCAAATGTGTAATATAATAGTGTAGATAGATGCACTCATATTGTATGTCTTTATTTATATAGCGCCAAAAGTGTACTCAGCGCTTCACAAAGAATACAGTACAGGGAATTATAATTATACAATAAGTGCAGCAAAATCAGACAATAGGAAAGGAAATCCCTGCCCCGAAGAGCTTACAATCTAAGAGGTTTAATGGGAAATTTACAGAGACAGTAGGTGAGGGAGTAAGGGCTGTAGATCGCAGTGCTTGGTCACAATGGGTGGTAGGAGTGACTGAGTGGGATAATAGCCATGAGGGGAGGCTATTGGGATACTTGATTTGTGGGGTGAGATTTAAGGCTGGTCAGTGTTAAATGAAAATGTTAACACCATTTACAGGGGAATAGATGGCAGGGACGCATGAGTGAGATCAGGTGTGTATGTCTGACTAAGAACAAGAAAGAACACAGGAGCGCACCAAGGTAAGAGAAGTGTATAAACAAGTAGGCAATAAAAAGTAGTAACTTACATATAATAAAACTTTAATGAATCCCGATACAGGCAATGTCTTTCTCCGGCAGGCACCACTTATGATGGTATGCAGGGGTGATGATAGGATCTTCCAGGTAACAGTCCCGCGCGCTGGGGCTGTCTCTGTGACACTGCGACACTGTTCGCGTCAGTCCTCCACGAGTGTGAGCGTGGTAAGCGTGAAGTGCGCATGTGTAGGAATTAAGTCCCCTGTAGTCGTCCTGGGTGCCTGTCCGTTAGAAAACTCGTAATAGGGAAAAAAACACTTGTGTGTATGCCAGCTAATGATTGGAATAAAAGCTAGTTACACCCTTCGCGACGCGTTTCGTATACCAAGTATACTTCAGGCATAACTAGGTCACCTTTAGAGGGTCCTTTATAGGTCCATCACCTTCTACCATTGGTCTGTTGATGTAAACCATTCAGCCAATCGTGGCAACACCTGGAGGGGCGGGTGAAATTACAAACCCTCCTCTCTGGTGGCTTGAAAAATCTAGAATATGTTTGATCTTATTATGTGAGCTATTAAATTTTGTGACAAAATAAGGTGTCTTTTTCTTGTTCTTATAATTCTGATGTAAATCTGTAATAGGTAGTATTATGTATAAATAGGGGAACAATAGGTTGACTATTTGGTGGAAAGATTGTATAATAATGTTGAAAAGAAACATGGAAGAAAATGTAATACGATGTTGTTTAAAAATGGTTTCTTGTAAACACACCACAGTACAATGTATATTTTGGTGACATAAATGATGTAAAATGTGAGGTGTGTGTGTCCCGATCGGGTGTGAGGTGGCGGGTGGGTGTTCAGTGCGGGTGGATAGTGAGTGCTGGCTGTGGGTGGGGGTCCCGCTAGGGTGTGAAGCGGCGGGTGAGTGCGGGCGGTGGCTGGTCAGTAATGTCGGTGCGTAGGGGTGTGAGGCGGCAGGCGTGTGTCGTGTGTCGGGTGGGTGAGAGACGGCGGGTGTGTGTCAAGTGGGTGAGAGGCGGCAGGTGTCTGAGTGCGGGCGGTGGCTGTGGGGCGCAGGGGTGTGAGGCAGCGGGTGAGTGAAAGGCAGAGGCGGGAGACGGCGTGAGGGGAAGGCAGGGGCGGGGGGTGAGGGGAAGGCAGACGGGGGGAAGGGGGTGTGTGAGTGTGTGTCAGTGTGTGTGTTGGGGGGGGCTCAAAAACAGATGTTGGGGGATCAAAAACAGAGGTGGGGGGGAGAGGGTTTGGCAAAACCGGTGCTGGTTTTTGAATGTATTTATTGGGTAAGGATCAGTCAGATCAAAGTCAGATCAGGGAACAATGGCCGCTCTCGGGTCTAAGCTCATTTCTGAGCTGCGCTCTGATTGGAGGCTGTGCGGTCATGTGAACGCACCTCCTCTCCAGCAAGCACAAAAACACAGATTTGCCTGTAGCTGGAAGCTGAGCAAGCTTCAGCAAGCAAGCGGAAGCTTTCACTCAGAATGGCACCATAACATATAATGGGTCTCTGAATATATGCTCAGCGCGCATCAGCAAGCACTACGCCACTATAAACTCAGCCTTATGGAGGATAAAAATGAACAAATAATCACAGATGTTAAAAGAGAATGTCTCACAGTGGCAAAGTTGTAATGCAGAGTCCAGATCTTCCTCCAATCTTCCCCTCCAATTTCAACTCCAAAATTAACTCTTGCAGACACTTTAGATATGACACTTAAGATGTGACTCTTTTGATGTTACTCATATGTATGGAGGAGTCACCCCGTTGTGGGATCAACGCAAAGAGGAACACTTGAATTAGTTACTACTAATGAAGATAATGAGGCACTGATCTCTATGCACAAGGTAGGTACATAACATAGGCAGAGAGGTACTCACTTAGAGTGCAGTATGTATCAGTGTGCTTAGGATATATTAATAGGGATTTGAAATAAGTCAGACACAATGTGGGACTAGATGGGAAGAACCCCACTATCCCTCAGAGTATCCACCAGCGCTCTAAATTAATACAATTAGTAATGGCATAAACACATTTGTCACATATGTAAGATGGGATTTGCACAATACAATAAAGATATACTTAATACTTAGGAAAATGTCCAAAATCGTGTTCCCATAAAGATAGATATAGAGTCCAGTCTCGACTGAATATATGGGTATGCTGCTTCTTAAGGTCTGGAACCAACCTCGGAACCAGAAGAAACTAGAGATAGGGAAACAAAAAAGAAAAAAAAAAAGCGCAAGGCCCATAGAGTAGTATAGTCTGATTTATCCACAAGAAAAAACGGTTAGAAACACTTACAACAATGCAGTTGTTTTAAAGCACTTCGGTACTGTAACAGACCGCAGGAACAGAGGCACGTAGATAGTCTGATGGTCGGGGTGTTTGAGTCCTAGCCCTCCTCCTCCTCTCGAACGACGGAGCCTGCACTTCCGTGTCAGGTGACTCGCGACGTCGTGACGTCGTGACGTCGTTGTGCAGTGTCGGACGGTGGCTGGGTTGAGGGCGGGCTTCAGTTCCCTCCAAACACGGCACTCCTGAGGCTCTGCAACCTCACTGGCAGCCGGAGCAATGTCAGCCCTACCGGTTTCGAGAACTGTGTTCTCTTCGTCAGTGCTCCGGCTGCCAGTGAGCCCCCACTAAGCTGCTGTAAGGTCGCAGGTTGCAGAGCCTCAGGAGTGCCGTGTTTGGAGGGAACTGAAGCCCGCCCTCAACCCAGCCACCGTCCGACACTGCACAACGACGTCACGACGTCGCGAGTCACCTGACACGGAAGTGCAGGCTCCGTCGTTCGAGAGGAGGAGGAGGGCTAGGACTCAAACACCCCGACCATCAGACTATCTACGTGCCTCTGTTCCTGCCGTCTGTTACAGTACCGAAGTACTTTAAAACAACTGCATTGTTGTAAGTGTTTCTAACCGTTTTTTCTTGTGGATAAATCAGACTATACTACTCTATGGGCCTTGCGCTTTTTTTTCTTTTTTGTTTGCTTAGGAGATATAATTGTAGCCTTTAGGAGCAAGTGAAATACTACTATCTTAATATATAAAATCGAAAGGTTAGTGCTAGATGCGGTGAATCTGATTGGTTCTCAGCCTCTGGCCAATCAGATTGGTGGCTCTGACGTCACCCAACTGCCACTCTCTTCCCCCTCGGGGACACACGCACACACACTCTCTCTCTGTCCTCTCCCCCCCATCACACTCACCCTCACGTGCGCCGCCCTGCACCCGGATGGAGGGGAAGCGCGGCGCGGCCCTCCTGCCCCAGCCGCCAACGCTCACTTCCCTCCCCGGCGCTCACTTCCCTCCCTCCCCTGCGCTCACTTCCCTCCCTCCCCGGCGGGGGGACAGGCAGTGGGCAGGCAGCCTCCGGAAGGACCCTCTTCCTCCTGCAGCTGCCTCGCGGCTCTGAGTGGGTAAGATGGCGGCGCACAGCGGACAGGCGGGGGGTGGTATTCAGTCAGGAGAGAGGGGGGGGAGTCAGTCAGGAGAGAGGGGGGGAGTCAGTCAGGAGAGAGGGGGGGAGTCAGTCAGGCGAGAGGGGGGGAGTCAGTCAGGAGAGGGGGGGAGTCAGTCAGGAGAGAGGGGGGGAGTCAGTCAGGAGAGAGGGGGGGAGTCAGTCAGGAGAGAGGGGGGGAGTCAGTCAGGAGAGAGGGGGGGAGTCAGTCAGGAGAGAGGGGGGGAGTCAGTCAGGAGAGAGGGGGGAGTCAGTCAGGAGAGAGGGGGGGGAGTCAGTCAGGAGAGAGGGGGGGGTCAGTCAGGAGAGAGGGGGGGGAGTCAGTCAGGAGAGAGGGGGGGAGTCAGTCAGGAGAGAGGGGGGGTCAGTCAGGAGAGAGGGGGGAGTCAGTCAGGAGAGGGGGGGAGTCAGTCAGGAGAGAGGGGGGAGTCAGTCAGGAGAGAGGGGGGGGAGTCAGTCAGGAGAGAGGGGGGGGAGTCAGTCAGGAGAGAGGGGGGGAGTCAGTCAGGAGAGAGGGGGGGAGAGTCAGTCAGGAGAGGGGGGGGAGTCAGTCAGGAGAGGGGGGGGGAGTCAGTCAGGAGAGGGGGAGAGAGGGAGTCAGGAGAGGGGGGAGAGAGGGAGTCAGGAGAGGGGGGAGAGGGAGTCAGGAGAGGGGGTAGGGAGTCAGGAGAGGGGGGGGAGGGAGTCAGGAGAGGGGGGGAGGGAGTCAGGAGAGGGGGGGAGGGAGTCAGGAGAGGGGGGGAGGGAGTCAGGAGAGGGGGGGGAGGGAGTCAGGAGAGAGGGGGGAGGGAGTCAGGAGAGGGGGGGGAGGGAGTCAGGGGAGAGGGGGGAGTCAGGAGAGAGGGGGGGAGTCAGGAGAGAGGGGGGGGAGTCAGGAGAGTGGAGGGGGGGAGGGAGTCAGGAGAGAGGAGGGGGGAGGGAGTCAGGAGAGAGGAGGGGGGTAGGGAGTCAGGAGAGAGGAGGGGGGGAGGGAGTCAGGAGAGAGGAGGGGGGAGGGAGCCACAACATTACATCACGGGCAATGCCGGGTATATCAGCTAGTAGTATATAAACACAAATGCTGTGTATCATGACCATGCTGGGAGTTCCAGCACAGCTGTCTGAGATGCGCTGGGGAAGGGACAGAGAGACTGGAGACTTTAGGGGTGTGTAGTACTTTAGTTGTGTTACAGCCTCAGGGGTTATGTCATATCCAGGTTACCTCCTTCATATCAACATTGGTCAAAAGGGAGGAACTGAAGCAGCTTTACTGATATATATATATATATATATATATATATATAGCAACTGTAAATATTACTGTATGCTCATTTGCATGTCTTAGACAGGTCTGCAACCCTGTCTTTCCCCATTATCACCCAGCATACAGCGCTTCCACTGCAGCAAGGGATTCTAGGAAATGAGATGCAAATGAGCACTCAGTGCCACCTTTTGTCTCAAGCTCGTATTACACAAGCAAATCCTCAAGCCAATGCATGCTGTTTTAAACACAGCTTTTAGACAGAGGCTGGGATGAGATGCAAAGCCATTAAACCCACTCAGACTGGTTTACACAGCACTTCCACTGCAGCAAGGGATTCTGGGAAATGACATGCAAATGAGCACACAGTGCCACTCTTTGCTTCAAAAACCATTTTTAACATGGTTCCCTATAGGCTTAAGCTTGCTGCATGGTCACAGCTTTGAGCACAGCCAGGGTTAAGGTGCATAGCCAGAAAACCCAGCCACAGACAGCTTTTTCTTTTCTTTTTAACGTTTTACATATTTACAGAAAGCAAATATAACTTTTCAAAAAAAACCATATAACCAAACATTATACAAAGATAAGAATCATATACTTCAAAATTCTTTCATCTCATTCTTACAACCCAAACCTTAAAACTCAACGCCTTTCTCCGCTCTCTAGTACTGTAATCATCTTTCTTAATTCTTCCTCCATACGTTCCAAACCTCTCTTACTTTTCTCTACCTGGAATCCATGCCTCACATCACTTTCACACGCGTCCCTTACAGAGTTCACTTCCCAATATTTCTGCCCGAATTTCCACCCTAGTCGTTTGTGCAAAACTTCTTCCTTTGTGAGCCCTACTTCATCCTTTCCTGGGTGCTCCTTCCCTTTCTATCTCCCGCTGAATTTGCCTCTTTTGCCTGTGCAATCCCTTTCTGGCCTGCCTTTTCTTCACTTTCGCTCCCACTTACTCCGCTTACACTCCTCTGTATTTTAGTTCCCTCCACGCTTATCTGATTTTTTTGTGAGGACGAGCTATTACTCTCACTACTCTCCTTCTCCCTCACCTCTCCCCTAGCCTCTTTTATTTTAACCCACTGTACATGCTCCTTTTTTAGTTCTTCATATTGCTCTTTTTCAAAGCTGTTTTCTTTGGTACATCATTTTTTCTAATCTTTCTATTATCTGTTCCTCACTACTCCCCCCATGCTGCTTTCGGAAAATACCCACCCAAAATAGAACATCTCCCACTGCATCCTCAAAATGTTCCATTTTCTCTTTTAGGATTACTTTCCCTGCTACTTTTCCAACTTTACCCTCTACACCCTTCTCTCTAGGCTCCACTTTACTCTGGCTATCCTTATCTTCCTTTGTTTCTATCCCTTGCCGATTTTTACGCTTTTGAGCTTTTTTTCCTCCTATTTCCATTTCCTCCTCCAAAACATCTTGGGGACCTTCCCTCTCCCTCTGTGAATCTTGAAACTCCATACTTTCCGCCCAGCTAGGTTCCACCACACTCAATGACCGTATTTCCCCCTCCCCCGCATCTTTCTGATGCACTGCTCCCTTCTCCTCCCCTCCCCCCCACCTCTGGTTTCTGGGCCAAGGAGTCCAGGAAGAGATCTTCCTCTTTTTTTCTCCCAAGATATCGCCTGTCGAACCCGCCAAGGTTTCTTCCATTTCTTCTCCTGAAGTTTCCTCAACTACAGTAATCTCCTGAAATCCCTCTACATTAGCAGACTCTTGCATACACTCCATTTCAGTCCCAATTTTAGCAACCTGAGCATAACTTTTTTTCAGAGAATTGTCATGCCAAGTGTCCAAACTCACCACACAAGTCGCACTTTTTTGGAATGTCACAATCCGCAGCAAAATGTCCCTCTTTCCCACAGTTCCTGCAAACCACCCCAGTTTTTCCACAATGTTCTTTAGTATGTCCGTACTGGTAGCACTTCCTGCAGTAGGTAGGTTGGCCGAAATAACTCAAAAAACCCTGATTCCCTCCGATACTGAAAGTTGAAGGTGGATGAGCCACACCCCCCACTCCATCTGGATCAGGTTTAAGCCTAATCCAAAATCTCCTCTTGCTGTTGTAGATCCCGTGGGCGTTCTTTACTTCAATTCCACCTTTAACACTTGTACTGTATCGCCTCAAGAACATCACCAGGTCTTCTTTCGGTACGAACGGGTTGTACATGTGTACCGTCACCACTTTCTCGTCCATCTGGAAGCTCGGAATCACTTTAATTCCTTGCATATTCGGGTCTTCCGCCATCCTTGTAACCTTCTCATAGAGATTCAGGCATTCTCCTTCCATATGAAGCGTCACATCATAGATGCCCTGCCGTGCGAAATCCTGTAGGCAGAACACCTTTTCTGTATCCACACCAGCTTTCCGCAGCACATGAACTTCAATCCAATACGATCTCTTTCCTCTGCATCGATCTCGAAACGAACCGTATTCTTGAGATGCGCGCCTGTCGCCATCTTTCTTCTGTCGCCTTCCTAGGAAGCTCGGGATGGCGTGCCCCCCTAATAGCAGCAAGTGGCTTAAGACTCTGAGGAGCCGATGCCACAGGGCCAAGGGGGCACAGTCCCAGCTAGACTGATTCGACCTTAATGGGTCTCATCAGTGTGGGGTTGGTTAACTGGGTATGCAAAGAAGCTAAAGGATGGGGTTTACCATACTGAGTTAAGTTATGGTGAGTAAAAAAAGTGACAAAAACCCTCCACAGCAAAGCAAATATGCAAATGTAAATACAACTGTATGCTCATTTGCATGTCTAGGCAGGTCTGCAACCCCGCCTATCACCATTATCACCCAGCACACAGCACTTCCACTGCAGCAAGGGATTCTGGGAAATGACATGCAAATGAGCACACAGTTTTCTGGCTATGCACCTTAACCCTGGCTGTGCTCAAAGCTGTGACCATGCAGCAAGCTTAAGCCTATAGGGAACCATGTTAAAAATGGTTTTTGAAGCAAAGAGTGGCACTGTGTGCTCATTTGCATGTCATTTCCCAGAATCCCTTGCTGCAGTGGAAGTGCTGTGTGCTGGGTGATAATGGTGAAAGGCGGGGTTGCAGACCTGCCTAAGACATGCAGATGAGCATACAGTTGTATTCACACACAGAGAGAGAGAGAGAGAGAGACAGACAGAGAGAGAGAGACACACAGAGAGAGAGAGAGACACACACAGAGAGAGAGACACACACAGAGAGAGACCTGCCTAAGACATGCAGATGAGCATACAGTTGTATTTACACACACACACACACACACACACACACACACACACATACACTGTTCGACAATTAATGATAACTACACGCCCGTGGCGTGTGAATTTAGGCCGCTGGCGAGTGGATTTAGGCCGCTGCTGCATCTCTATGAATTTCCCCTGCTCGCGCCAATATTTTTTTTTTAAATAAATAAGTAATTTCTCTCCCTGATTGGCCTGCCGCGAGGAAGAGGCAACCCCCCCGCCCCGCTTGCTGCCCAGGGCTGGATGACAAGGTAGGCGCTTCCCCTCCGTCCCATGCTCCTTTGGCACCCGCGCGGGCAGGGTAATAGGAGCAGGGAAGAAGGGAAGCAGCCTGGGCGTGAGGGGGGTGCGCGCGCACACGTTGGAGGGGGGGCGGCACGTGGAGTTCCCGGCCACGATGCCCATCAGGGAGGTTGGTGTGGCAGTGCGGCTGTTCCCTGCTCACCACCGTTCCCTGCGCAACTAATGCCCGAATGTCTGGCTGCCTGACCTCCCCCTGACTTCCCTCCTGGCTGCAGCCTGGGCGCACGCGCGGCTTGCCACGTTTCCCATCGGGGAGGTTGGCGGCCATGCGCCTGTCCGGCTGCCCCCCCCCCCCGATCCTCCCGCTGCCCCCCGATCCTCCCGCTGGCCTCCCCGATCCT